>NC_052488.1:4585882-4678207 GCF_009730915.1 Dioscorea cayenensis subsp. rotundata | reverse complement strand
TACATACATAGTCCCAAATCTAAGGTCAACTATGCCTAACTCTATTCATGTCCTAGAGGAGAGATTAAATAACCTCTCAACCTCGCACTCGAATAAAGTTGCAATGAGCTCTAGGGATTCCAAGTGATAAATCTCTTACTAATTATAGACCTAACCCTTTGGTCCAGGTGGAAGGTCCCTAACCACAATTAAGCCCTAGATACTAAGATCCCCTCAACGCTTCACTCCGTTGCACGCGCAACTAAGCCCCAGCGGAGATTCATCCCTTAGACCATTCACTCAATTATGGCTGCAAAGAACTCGAGGAACGGAGGTAGAATCTATCACGTCGGAGGGGAAAAGGGACGCTCTTGTGCCTCTCGACTCACCCTCTCAACCCTCTCCAACCTAGCTTTGTCTAACGCTCGTGGTGTGTCACTCAATCACAAGGTTACCAACAAGAACTCTCAACCCTAGTGTCACTCTAGGGGAAATGTTCATACAATCAAGCATTCAAGGTTGGAACTCACAATAAACATCAATTTATTGAAAGCATAATAAAGAAGTTCAAAAAACGAATACATCCTAGGGTTCACAATCACCTAAGTACCCACTAGGGGTTTAGCTCTCCATGGAGCTAAGTACAATCAAAGAAATCGAATATAAAAGCAATGAATCCATAAAGAAACCCCCTCGATGGTCGTGTTGATGGTTTTGTGGAGAGTCCTCTACTCGTCGCAAGAGATCCTTTGTCCGGCCTAGGATACACCTCGCCGGATTGATGCCGACGAAAGCTCTCCCAATAACCTTCTTCCAAACAACGCGCGATGTCGGAGCCGTAGAACCTCTCCAAAAACCTAGCCAATACCCCTCAAAACCCTAGCCGAAGCCCTCTCTCAAGTTGGGGAAAAGATGGAGAAAAAAATACCGAAATCGGGGCTGAATCGGCTTTAAATAGGCTGGAATCGGGCAACTCCACGGGCGTGGACGCTACACGCGCCCGTGCGGAATTTCCACACGGGCGTGGATAATTTCCACACACCCGTGTAGATTCTCTGTTTCTCTGATTTCTCGGCCGTCTATGAATAATGCTGCTACATTACTTGCTACAGTGCTCTGTTACAGTCTTCGACCTGAATAACTTCCCAATTCCATACTTTCATCGGGGTAACGCAAACGGGCACACGTTCACATCGTGAATCACTTGCTTCTTCAATGATATACATGTTGGTGGAGCTCTTGTTCTTTTATGCATAAATCGGAATTCTCGAGTGTGACTGCCTTTGTGCCTCTCCAAATGGATGTGCTCACTCGAATGCGAGGAGGTTGGCACACACTCTAGCATCTCACACCTGTCCTATGTCTTCGCGTTTGAACCTTAGCAAGATCTCCTCCATAATAGGTGCATTATGATCCCCATTGGCCTATTTCTTTCATACTCAGCCTCACAACCCTACCTGCATAAAAGTAACATAAAAACACACATATTAATGTAAAAACCTGAGAAAAGTAATGCTCAACATAAGGAATGAACGCTTCGCATTCATATCGCACAAGCACAGCGTTCATAGTTGGCTGAGAAAACATAAGGTTTTTACACTAATATGTGTGTTTTTAAGCTATTCAGGCTGGATAAAGTAGCAGAGCGTTCATAGTTGGCTGAGAAAACATGAATTCAGAGAATCCACACGGGCGTGTGGAAATTATACACGCCCGTGTGGAAATTTCACATGGCCGTGTGTAAAATCCACAGGCCTGTGTGGTCACCCGATTCCAGCCCTATTTAAAGCCGATTCAGCCCCAATTTTAGTATTCTTTTCTCCATCTTTTCCCCAACTTGAGAGAGGGCTTCGGCTAGGGTTTTGAGGGGTATTGGCTAGGGGTTTGGAGAGGTTCTATGGCTCCGACATCGCGCGTTGTTTGGAAGAAGGTTATTGGGAGAGCTTTCGTCGGCATCAATCCGGCGAGGTGTATCCTAGGCCGGACAAAGGATCTCTTGCGACGAGTAGAGGACTCTCTACAAGACCATCGACACGACCATCGAGGGGGTTTCTTTATGGATTCATTGCCTTTACATTTGATTTCTTTGATTGTACTTAGCTCCATGGAGAGCTAAACCCCTAGTGGGTACTTAGGTGATTGTGAACCCTAGGATGTATTAGTTTCATTGAACTTCTTTATTATGCTTTCAATAAATTGATGTTTATTGTGAGTTCTAACCTTGAATGCTTGATTGTATGAACATTTCCCCTAGAGTAATACTAGGGTTGAGAGTTGTTGTTGGTAACCTTGTGAGTGAGTGACACACCACAAGCGTTAGACAAAGCTAGGTTGGAGAGGGTTGAGAGGGTGAGTCGAGAGGTACAGGAGCGTCCCCTTTTCCCTCCGACGTGATAGATTCTACCTCCGTTCCTCGAGTTCTTTGCGGCCATAATAGAGTGAATTGTCTAAGGGATGAATCTCCGCTGGGGCTTAGTTGCGCGTGCAACGGAGTGAAGCGTTGAGGTGATCATAGTATTTAGGGCTTAATCGTGGTTAGGGATCTTCCACCTGGACCAAAGGGTTAGGTCTATAATTAGGAAGAGATTTATCACTTGGAATCCCTAGAGCTCATTGCAACTCTATGCGAGTGCAATGTTGAAAGGTTATCTAATCTCTCCTCCGGGACATGTATAGAGTTAGGCATAGTTGACCTTAGATTTGGGACTATATAATTAAGGATTTCCATGACTCACCATTGCATTGATTAGGAAGCATAATAGAGGGTTCTTGCACTTGAAACAATTATCCTAGGTGGAGCATTATCCGAGTACCCCATCTTTATCGATTGCCTTACGTCCTCCTTTACTCGTGCTCTCTTACTTGTTGTTTTACTTTTGAGAATTGAATCATTATCACAATTATCACCACTGATCTTTCACATAGCTAAAAAGCGAATTAAGTGTTTTTATTCCCTACTTCCTGTGGATTTGATACCCGCTCACCCAGGATTATTACTTCGACAAACCCGTGCACTTGCGGGATATACGCAAGGGGACCTTGTCAGTCCATTTATGTTGCTTCAATGAAAAGTGGATTCGGGAGTTTCTTATTCACTAAGCTTGACGTACCACTTCTTTACCTTATGGAGGCTTGAAAAGAGTATGTTCCTCCCGACTAGACATTGCATAGCTACTTCCCTTAAACCAAAAATTTGCTTACCGGGGTGGAATATTTGTTGGAGAGTCCAACCATCTTACCTTTGGCCTCCAAGGAATCAATTTGGGTTGGGAATTGTCCAAGCTTAGCATAGGTGGATCATTGGATGGTTTCAATCTCCTACCCACATCTTCTCCCAAACCCAAAATCTCTTTCTTGCAATTTATGAATTGATCAATCCCAAAGAGTAGTGCTTGTTCTATTACCTTAGGATTTACTTCTTCTTGTGTATTTTCAGCTTGAAAGGAACATGACACTAGCAAATCCCCTTGAAAATTTTCTCGCTCACAAGCACAATCTTCATTCACACTGTCCAAAATTTCAAAATGGTATTCAGCTTCTCCCTTTTCATTTTCTACACCAATGTACTCAATTTGCCCAACTTCTTCATTGTCGTTCACTACCACATCATCTCTACAAGGAACTTGAATTGCTTGCTCAAATGCCTGTTTTCCTTGGAGATTGTGTCAAGTATCCCTCCTAATTGATGCTCAACGTTTTTAAAGGAGGCTTCATGACATCTTAGTGTGGTCTCCATATTTTGGACGCAGACATCGGATGCTTCAATGAAGTTAGCTAATACTCTTTGCAACTGAAGTGCATCCTCTCCGAGTATCTCACCCGTTTGACATTCCTCTTGAGGTGCCTCCCAATGTTGTTCACCATTATCCCATAATACGTTTGGGTAGCCACTTCAATTGGATGATATGCGTTGTAACATGGAATGTTCTGTTGTCGTGAAGCAAAAATTCTATCAACTTTTTCACTCAGAGCTTCAACCTGCAAATGTAGAGCAACGACTGGGTCAATCATCATTTAAAATCCTTGCAAGAAAAAGTAAGACATGACAAAAGAAAAACAAATGAGAATGATGGAAGAATAAGAAAGTGTGAAATAAATTTTTTTTTAGAACAAATCAGAACGGTGATAGAGAAGAGATGTGAAATAGAATGAAGGGTAAATAGCTAAGAAAACAAAGTGCAAAGTATCTCTAAACGCCTAGTCCCCGGTAACGGCGCCAAAAACATGACAAGGTCCCCTTGCGTATATCCCGCAAGTGCACGGGTTTGTCGAACTAATAATCCCGGGTGAGCGGGTATCGAATCCATAGGGAGTAGGGAGTAAAAACACTTAATTTGCTTCTTAGCTATGTGAAAGATTAATACTGATAAGTGTGATAATGATTCAATTCTCAACAATAAAAGCAACAAGTAAGAGAGCAAAAGTAAAGAAGGGGTAAGGCAATCGATAAAGTTGGGGTACCCGGATAATGCTCCGCCTAGGATAATTGTTTCAAGTGCAAGAACCCTCTATTATGCTTCCTAATCAATGCAATGGTGAGTCATGGAAATCCATAATTACGTAGTCCCAAATCTAAGGTCAACTATGCCTAACTCTATACATGTCCCGGAGGAGAAATCGAACAATCTCAACACGTCTCACTCGCATAGAGTGGCAATGAGCTCTATGGATTCCAAGTGATAAATCTCTTCCTTATTATAGACCTAACCCTTTGGTCCAGGTGGAAGGTTCCTAACCATAATTGAGCCCTAGATACTAAGATCACCTCAACGCTTCACTCCGTTGCACGCGCAACTAAGCCCCAACGGAAGTTCATCCCTTAGACCATTCACTCTATTATGACTGCAAAGAACTCGAGGAACGGAGGTAGAATCTATCACGCCACAGGGGAAAGGGACGCTCCTGTACCTCTCGACTCACACTCTCAACCCTCTCCAACCTAGCTTTGTCTAACGCTCATGGTGTGTCACTCACTCGCAAGGTTACCAACAAGAACTCTCAACCCTAGTGTCACTCTAGGGGAAATGTTCATACAATCAAGCATTCAAGGTTGGAACTCACAATAAAACATCAATTTATTGAAAGCATAATAAAGAGGTTCAAAGAAACAAATACATCATCGGGTTCACGATATTCAAGTACACACTAGGGGTTTAGCTCTCCATGGAGCTAAGTACAATCAAAGAAATAGAATGTAAAAGCAATGAATCCATAAAGAAACCCCCTCTATGGTCGTGTCGATGGTCTTATGGAAAGTCGTCTACTCGTCGTCTAAGGATTCCCTCGTCCTGTATAGGATACGCCTTGACGAAAGCTCCCCTACCAGCCTTCTTCCTAAGGAATGATGATGTTGGAGCCGTAGAACCTCTCTAAAACCTTGGCCAATACCCCTCGAAACCCTAGCTGAAGCCCTCTCTCAAGTTGGGGAAAAGATGGAGAAAAGAATACAAAAATCGGGGCTGATTCGGCTTTAAATAGGGCTGGAATCGGGCAACTACACGGGCGTGGATGCTTCACGTGCCCGTGCGGAATTTCCACACGGTCGTGGGTAATTTCCACATGCCCGTGTGGATTCTCTGAAACTGTCATTTTTGGCCGGCTGTGAACATAAACGGGCACGTGAAGCATACTCCCGAAACTGTCATTTACTACAGTGATTTGCTATAGTAACCTGCTACAGTACTATGCCAAAAATACTCCGGAATCCACTTTTCATCGAGGTAACATAACGGGCACACGTTTATGCCGTGGATCGCTTTGCTTCTTCAATGACGGATAAGTTGATGGAGATCTTATTCTATGTGCATAAGTCGGAATGCTTGAGTGTGACTGCCCTTGTGCCCCTCCAAATGGTTGTGCAAACTCAAATACGGGGTGGTTGGCACACACTATAGCATCTCGCACCCGACTTATATCTTCGCGTTTGAATCTTAGCAAGATTTCTTCCAAAATCGGTGCATTGTGATCCACATTGGCTTCTTTCCTTCATAATTTGTTTCACAACCCTACCTGCATAAAAGTAACATAAAAACACACATATTAATGTAAAAACCTGAGAAACGTAATGCTCAACATAAGGAAAGAATGCTTCGCATTCATATCACACAACCACTTATCAGAAAGTGTAGAAAGAATCCTTGCTCGGTTTGATTCTTCCTATCAAGGTCAAAGGCAAGAACTCTTTTCAGTGGGAGTTGCTATTTCAAAAGCAGAACTTTGTGAAATGGACACGTTGATATCCGTTGCAGATTGTGAAAAAATAAGTACCCAGGTGGAAGAAGAGGAGAATAACTGAGAACATGAGGCAAATGATTTCGAGGAGATTGATAGATTGAAGGAGGGTAGCTTGCGCCCATCAATTATCGAACCACCAGAACTTGAGCATAAAACTCTTCCAACACATTTGGAATATGCGTTCTTAATGGAGGACTCTAAACTCCCTGTGATTGTATCTTCAAACTTGTCTGCGGAGCAGAAGGATAAAGTTGTTAGCATGTTGAAAAAGTACAAATCAGCTATTGCATGGAAGATCTCCGACATTAAGGGTATAAACCCATCATTTTGCACTCATAAGATCCTAATGGAGGATGACTACAAATCTGTGATCCAACCTCAACGAAGATTGAACCCGAATATGAAGGAGGTTATCAAGGCGGAGGTAATAAAACTTTTGGATGTAGGAATCATCTACCCTATATCCGACAGCAAGTGCGTGAGCCTGACCCAAGTTGTCCCGAAAAAAGGAGGAATAACAGTGGAAAAGAATGAAAAACATGAGTTAATCCCAACTAGGACAATTACTGGTTGGTGAGTGACAAGGTCCCTTTGCTTATATCCCGCAAGTGCACGGGCTTGTCGAAGTAATAATCCCGGGTGAGCGGGGTCAAATCCACAGGGAGTAGGGAGTGAAAATACTTAATTTGATTCTTAGCTATGTGGAATATCAATAGTGATAAGTGTGAAATTGATTCAATTCTCAACAATAAAAACAACAAGTGAAAGAGCAAAAGTAAGAAGAGGGTAAGGCAATCGATAAAGAATGGTGTACTCGGATAATGCTTCACCTAGGATGATCGCTTCAAGTGCAAGAACTCTCTATTATGCTTCCTAATCAATGCAATGGTTAGTCGTGGAAATCCTTACATACATAGTCCCAAATCTAAGGTCAACTATGCCTAACTCTATACATGTCCCGGAGAAGAAATCGAACAATCTCAACACCTCGCACTCGCATAGAGTTGCAATGAGCTCTAGGGATTCCAAGTGATAAATCTCTTCCTAAATATAGACCTACCCCTTTGGTCCAGGTGGAAGGTTCCTAGCCACAATTAAGCACTAGATACTAAGATCCTCTCAACGCTTCACTCCATTGCACGCGCAACTAGGCCCTAGCGGAGGTTCATCCCTTAGACCATTCACTCTATTATGGCCGGAAAGAACTCAAGGAACGGAGGTAGAATCTATCATGTTGGAGGGGAAAGGGGACGCTCCTGTACCTCTCGACTCACCCTCTCAACCCTCTCCAACCTAGCTTTGTCTAACGCTAGTGGTGTGTCACTCACTCACAAGGTTACCAACAAGAACTCTCAACCCTAGTGTCACTCTAGGGGAAATGTTCATACAATCAAGCATTCAAGGTTGGAACTCACAATAAACATTAATTTATTGAAAGCATAATAAAGAAGTTCAATGAAACGAATACATCCTAGGGTTCACAATCATCCAAGTACCCACTAGCGGTTTACCTCTCCATGGAGCTTAGTACAATCAAAGAAATTGAATGTAAAAGCAATGAATCCATAAAGAAACCCCCTCGATGGTCGTGTCGATGGTCTTGTGGAAAGTCCTCTACTCGTCGTCGAAGGATTCCTTCGTCTGGTATAGGATACGCCTCGATGGAAGCTCCCCTACCAACCTTCTTCCTAATGGAATCACGATGTCGGAGCCGTAGAACCTCTCCAAAACCTTGGCCAATACCCCTTGAAACCCTAGCCGAAGCTCTCTCACAAGTTGGGGAAAAGATAGAGAAAAGAATACCAAAATCTGGGCTGAATCGGCTTTAAATAGGGCTGGAATCGGGAAACTCCACTGGCGTGGACGATACACGCGCCCGTGCGGAATTTCCACATGGGCGTGGATAATTTCCACACGCCCGTGTGGATTCTCTGTTTCTCTTATTTCTCGGCCGGTTGTGAACAGTGTTGCTACAGTGCTCTGTTACAGTCTTCGACCTGAATAACTTCCCAATTCCATACTTTCATCGGGGTAACGCAAACGGGCACACGTTCACGTCGTGAATCACTTGCTTCCTCAATGATGTACATGTTGGCGGGGCTCTTGTTCTTATATGCATAAGTCAGAATGCTCGAGCTTGACTGCTTTTGTGCCCCTCCAAATAGATTTGCTCACTCGAATGCGAGGAGGTTGGCACACACTCTAGCATCTCACACCTGACCTATGTCTTCGCGTTTGAACCTTAACAAGATCTCCTCCAAAATAGGTGCATTATGATCCACATCGGCCCATTTCCTTCATACTCGGCCTCATAATCCTACCTGCGTAAAAGTAACATAAAAACACACATATTAATGTAGAAAACTGAGGAAAGTAATGCTCAACATAAGGAATGAACGCTTCGCATTCATATCGCACAAGCACTTATCAGTGAGTTTGCATTGACTACAGAAGACTGAATGATGTCACTCGGAAAGATCACCTTCCTTTGCCATTTATTGACCAAATGTTGGAACAACTAGCGGGGCATCAATTCTACTGCTTCCTTGATGGCATGTCGGGCTACTTTCAAATCCCAATAGCCCTAGAAGATTAGGAGAAAACCACATTTACTTGCCCTTATGGTACTTTTGCTTATAGAAGAATGTCTTTTGGGTTGTGTAACGCCCCTGCAACATTCCAGCGCTGCATGACAGCCATTTTTGATGACTTTCTTGAAGATATTATGGAAGTTTTCATGGATGATTTTTCAGTGTTCGGGGACTCTTTTGATGCTTGCTTAAATAATTTGGAAAGAGTAATAGTGAGATGTGAAGAGACAAATCTCATCCTCAACTAAGAGAAGTGTCACTTTATGGTGCAAGAAGGCATTGTCCTTGTACATAAGATTTCCAAGGCAGGTATAGAGGTGGATAAGGCGAAGATTGAGATAATTGAAAGGCTTCCTCCACCTAAGAATGTGAAAGGGATCCATAGTTTCTTGGGGCATGCAAGTTTTTACAGAAGGTTCATTAAGGACTTTTCGAAGATCTCCCAACCGTTGACCAAACTCTTGGAGAAGGATACCCCTTTTTATTTTGGAAACGACTGTCTAAGTGCATTTAATGTGCTGAAAGAAAAGCTAGTGCAAGCACCAATCCTGACAACACCAAAGTGGGATGAGCCGTTCGAAGTAATGTGTGATGCTAGTGATTATGCAGTGGGAGCGGTCTTGGGTCAGAGGAGAAATAAGCAATTTCAACCAATCTATTATGCTAGCAAGACTCTCACAAGTGCACAAGAGAATTACACCACTACTGAAAAGGAGTTATTAGTAGTAGTGTTTGCTTTTGATAAATTCAGACCATATCTCATCCTATCTAATGTGACAGTGTTCACAGATCACTCTGCACTCCGTTATCTCATGAACAAGGCAGATGCGAAGCTGAGATTGATTCGGTGGATATTGTTGTTGCAAGAATTTGACATGGAAATAAAAGATAAAAAGGGGGCAGAGAATATGGTTGCAGATCATCTGTCGAGATTAGAAGATTGTGAGGGGCAAGAACCAGCAAGCAAGGAAATTAATGACTTCTTCCCTGAAGAGCATCTGTATGTGGTACAGGAAGCAGAATCAAAAGATATTCCATAGTTCGCAGATTTTGAGAATTATCTGTCAGGAAGGGTATTGAAGTAGGGTTTAAGCTTTCAACAGAAGAAGAAATTTTTCAGTGACCTTAAGAACTTTTTCTGGGAAGATCCTTACCTGTTCCGTATTTGTGCAGATCAGGTGGTGCGAAGGTGCATTTCTAGGGAGGAAGGTTGGAACATCATTGCGCATTGTCATTCAGGCCCAGTGGGGGGTATTATGCTTCAAGTCGAACTGCAGAGAAGGTTTTAGCCGCTGGGTTCTATTGGCCGACCTTGTTCCAAGATGTTTATCAATTCATTTTACGATGTGATAGTTGTCAAAGGGCTGGAAATTTATCACGAAGGGACGAGATGCCTCAAAATCCCATGCAATTTTGTGAGGTATTTAATGTATGGGGAATTGATTTCATGGGACCGTTTCCAAAGTCCAATGGTAATCAATACTTTCTGGTAGCAGTTGATTATGTTTTCAAGTGGGTGGAAGCCCAAGCTCTTCCAACTAATGATGCAAGAACTGTGGTGAAGTTTTTGAAGAAGTTATTTACTCGATTTGGAACTCCAAGAATTATCATTAGCGATCGGGGAACCCATTTTTGTAATACACAATTGGCGAAAGTGTTAAAGCATTATGGAGTTCATTATCGTCTTGCTACTCCTTACCATCCGCAAACGAGTGGGCAAGTGGAGGTTACAAACACAGAGCTCAAGAGAATATTACCTAAATCAGTGGAACAAGGGAAACGAGATTGGTCCGAAAGGTTAGATGACACAATTTGGGCTCATAGAACAGCATACAAAACCCCAATAGGGACCACTCCCTATAATTTAGTGTATGGAAAATCTTGCCATTTACCGGTGGAATTAGAGCACAAAGCATATTGGGCAATTAAAGTGATGAATTTTGACTTGCGCAAATCCGGAGAGCAACGAATATTACATCTCAATGAGTTAGATGAATGGAGGATGAAGGCATACGAGAATGCAAGGATATATAAGGAAAGAATTCAGAAGTGGCATGACAAGCATATTAAGATTCCGAAGGACTTCAAAGTAGGTGATCAGGTGTTACTATTCAACTCTCGTCTACGTTTATTTCCGAGGAAACTCAAATCAAGGTGGTCTGGTCCGTATACTGTAACTGAAGTTTCACCTCACGGAGCCATTGAGATTAACCATCCAGAGAAGGGCACATTCAAGGTGAATGGACACAGGCTGAAACCATACTATGGAGGAGAGATTTATAGTAACAATAGAGAAGTATTTTTCCTCCACGAACCCCCTTGAGGTAAGGCAAGATACGTCAAGCTTAGTGACGTTAAACAAGCGCTTCTTGGGAGGTAACCCAAGTGTTTTTGTTTTCTTATTTTCTAGTTTAATTTGTTTGCATGAATAATCTGTTAAGTGTTGGTGTCTTGATTTTTAGATGCTTGTGCTGAGATTTTCCTGTGGGCTTTGAGTATTCATCATGTATTTTAATGTGGAATTGGCGAAGTTTGGTCGTTTGAGCTCTGTTTCATGTTTTTCACTAGTAAAATTTGTATAATAGGGCAGGCTCTGAGTGTGTAAACATGTTTAGAGATTTTCTGCAGAGCCTGTAGAATTTTCTAAGGCATCCAGAGAAAACACATAGGCGTGTGGAATTTCCGCACACCCGTGGATTTGCATTGCGAGCTTATACAGAGAAGGCGCAGGGGCGTGCAGCGACCCCTGTGAATGACCATGTGACTGTTACACGGCCGTGGGTAATTTTCACAAGTGCGTGTGAATCCTTGCAGAGTTGGGCAGATTATCCCGAGAGCACACAGGGGCGTGGACTCGCCCGTGTGGGCGACCTTGTGAATCACACACATGGGCGTTGGTAATTTCCACACGTCCGTGCGAATCTCTGTAGATGATGAGTCCTCTCTATCCCGAGAAGACACAGGGGTGTGTGCTTGCCCCTATGAGTTGAGCTTGTGAATGTCCACGCCCGTGCGTAATTTCCACACGGGCGTCTGGAGCACTTAGGATAGTTTCTCGGATATCCAGCAAAACCACAGGGGCGTGCGTCTGCCCCTGTGAGACCCTCGTTCGAGGGCACACGTGCATGGGTAATTCCCACACGCCCGTGTGGATCTCTACGAATTAAAAGACTGTCTGCTCTCCTAATACATTGGTCACACCTTGTTCCTCAGCTAACCCTAAGCCGCTCACAAAATATTTTCCAACATTCGCTTGTCCTTCTATTGTTGTCTTTGAATCGATTGATTTTGCATTGTGTGGATTATAGAGGTGTTTAGCTTCAACTCGTCGGTAAGCCTTTGTTTCCTCTCATCACTGATTTCCTTTGAGTCTAGCTGATTACCTGCGATTTAAATGGATAATCCACATTGGTTTCTTACCAAAATGGTTATGATTTGTTTTTGAGAAGATTTGGAAGTGAGATGGGGGTGTAGCTAGAAGAATGGCTCCAAAGGGCCATGCGTCTTCCACGCCCCGTGAAAGCGCACGGGCGTGTGGAATTAACGCACGGCCGTGCGTTGTTATTTCCTGCAGTCTGAATGAAATTGATTGATTTTCTTTCTCTAATACATGCAGGTATGGCCACGAGATCGAAGAAGGCAATTGTTAAATGTCCTAGAGGGCCTGTCCCTGAGCCGGAAGTCATGGAATTCACACGTCCTGAGCATCGAGCTCGGTTTGAGCGGTTAGCGAAGCTTAAGTTTGGTCAAACGTGAATCCCGGATGTTGGGTCACTCAGGAAGGTGCAACTAGCAGATGACATGGCTGATTAGGTCAAGAAACTATTAATGGTCGGTAGTTGGCACAAGTTATTGAATATTCATGACCCTGCTATCCGCTCACTTACTTTAGAGGTACTTGCTTCATTTGAGTTTGATCGCTCTTATGCTCATTTTGATAGTGTCGGTGCTATTCAGTTCAGAGCTTTTGGGCAACATCATAGTATGAGCGTCACACAGTTCTCCACTAGGCTTGGTTTATATGATGAGGAGTATACTGAGACTGAGGAGTACGAGAGTGTTCCAATTGACATGTCGGGTTTATCTCCCACGGCGGCGTATAAAATACTATGTGGTAAGGGGCGATATAAACCAGGAGTGTCTAAGGTCTCATGTTTATCTCGACCTAGTTACAGATATCTTCACGCCATCATAAGCAGGTCAGTGAATGGTCGTGGTGATAGCACGGGAGTCATTAACAAGCAAGAACTTCTATACTTATACTCCATGGTTCGGAATGAGCCGGTCCATCTGGGGCACATTTTAGCGGAGCCGGTCCACCTCGAAAGTGTGAAAGGCACCTTAGCGGCCGCTTTGGAAAGGGCTACCTTAGAGGATGTGCGAAGCTACTACCATCTTTGAAATTGTTGTCACTTTTGTAGATAAATAAGGCCCCTGTACTTAGAACTTTGAGGAGTATACCTTGGGTTGTTTTGAGTGAGTTCACACATGTACACGATTTCGGGTTTGTTGTCCTTTTTTATTCAAGTTTTTAGCTAGAGCTTTGATCTTTCATATTTAATGTTGAAATTTCCCTTACTTGTAGAATGTTGTCTTTGTATACTTTGGTGAACCTAAGGCCAAGAACTTTCAATATTTTCTTCATTGATACACAGAATGTTTAATTTTTGCTTAAGGACAAGCAAAAGCTTAAGTGTGGGGGAGTTTGATAAGTGCTTGTGCGATATGAATGCGAAGCGTTCATTCCTTATATTGAACATTACTTTTCTCGGGCTTTACACTAATATGAGTGTTTTTATGTTATTTTCATGCAGGTAGGGTTGTGAGGCCGATTATGAAGGAAAGAAGCCAATGTGGATCACAATGCACCAATTTTGGAGGAAATCTTGCTAAGGTTCAAACGTAAAGACATAGGTCGGGTGTGAGATGCTTGACAAGATCCCCTTGCGTATATCCCGCAAATGCACGGGTTTGTCGAAGTAATAATCCCGGGTGAGCGGGTATCGAATCCACAGGGAGTAGGGAGTAAAGACACTTAATTCGATTCTTAGCTATGTGGAATATCAACAATGATAAGTGTGACAATGATTCAATTCTCAACAATAAAAGCAACAAGAAAGAGAGCAAAAGTAAGGAGGAGATAAGGCAATCGATAAAGATGCGGTACTCGGATGATGCTTCACCTAGGATAATCGCTTCAAGTGCGAGAACTCTCTATTATGCTTCCTAATCAATGCAATGGTGAGTCGTGGAAATCATAACATACATAGTCCCAAATCTAAGGTCAACTATGTCTAACTCTATTCATGTCCCGGATGAGAGATTGAATAACCTCTCAACCTCGCACTCAAATAAAGTTGCAATGAGCTCTAGGGATTCCAGGTGATAAATCTCTTCCTAATTATAGACCTAACCCTTTGGTCCAGGCGGAAGGTCCCTAACCACAATTAAGCCCTAGATACTAAGATCCCATCAACGCTTCACTCCGTTGCACGCGCAACAAAGCCCCAGCGGAGATTCATCCCTTAGACCATTCACTCTATTATGGCCGCAAAGAACTCGAGGAACGGAGGTAGAATCTATCACGTCGGAGGGAAAAGGGGACGCTCCTGTACCTCTCGACTCACCCTCTCAACCCTCTCCAACCTAGCTTTGTCTAACGCTTGTGGTGTGTCATTCACTCACAAGGTTACCAACAACAACTCTCAACCCTAGTGTTACTCTAGGGGAAATGTTCATACAATCAAGCATTCAAGGTTAGAACTCACAATAAACATCAATTTATTGAAAGCATAATAAAGAAGTTCAATGAAACTAATACATCCTAGGGTTCACAATCACCCAAGTACCCACTAGGGGTTTAGCTCTCCATGGAGCTAAGTACAATCAAAGAAATCAAATGTAAAAGCAATGAATCCATAAAGAAACCCCCTCGATGGTCGTGTCGATGGTCTTGTGGAGAGTCCTCTACTCGTCGCAAGAGATCCTTTGTCCGGCCTAGGATACACCTCGCCGGATTGATGCTGACGAAAGCTCTCCCAATAACCTTCTTCCAAACGACACGCGATGTCAGAGCCATAGAACCTCTCCAAAACCCTAGCCAATATCCCTCAAAACCCTAGCCGAAGCCCTCTCTCAAGTTGGGGAAAAGATGGAGATAAGAATACCAAAATCGCGGCTAAATCGGCTTTAAATAGGGATGGAATCGGGCGACTTCACGGGCGTGGATGGTACACGCGCCCGTGCGGAATTTCTACACGGATGTGAATAATTTCCACATGCCCGTGTGTATTCTCTGTTTCTCTTATTTCTCGACCGGCTGTGAACAGTGCTACTACAGTACATGCTGCAGTGCTCTGCTACAGTTTTCGACCTGAATAACTTCCCAATTCCATATTTTCATCTGGGTAACACAAACGGGCACATGTTTACGTCGTGAATCACTTGCTTCTTTAATGATATACATGTTGGTGGAGCTCTCGTCCTTATGTGCATAAATCGGAATGCTCGAGTATGACTGCCTTTGTGCCCCTCCAAATGGATATGCTCACTCGAATGCGAGGAGGTTGGCACACACTCAAGCATCTCACAACTGACCTATGTCTTCGCGTTTGAACCTTAGCGAGATTTCCTCCAAAATAGGTGCATTATGATCCACATTGGCCTATTTCCTTCATACTCAGCCTCACAACCCTACCTGCATAAAAGTAACATAAAAACACACATATTAGTGTAAAAACCTGAGAAAAGTAATACTCCACAAAAGGAATGAACACTTCGCATTCATATCGCACAAGCACTTATCAATGCTAGAGTGTGTGCCAACCTCCTCGTATTCTAATTGGCACATCCATTTGGAGGGGCACAAGGGCAATCACACTCGAACATTCCGACGTATGCACATAGAACAAGAGCTCCACCAACTTCTCTATCATTGAAGAAGCAAGTGATCCATGACATGAACGTGTGCCCGTTTGCGTTACCCTGATGAAAGTATGGATTCGGGAAGCTATTCAGACCGGATACTGTAGAAGAGTACTGTAGCAAAGTACTGTAGTAGCATTGTTCACAGCTGGCCGAGAAAATAGGAATTCAAAGAATCCACACGGGCGTGTGGAAATTATACACGCCCGTGTGGAAATTCCACATGGGCATGTGTAAAATCCACAGGCCCGTGTGGTCGCCCGATTCCAGCCCTATTTAAAGCCTATTCAACCCCGATTTCAGTATTCTTTTCTCCATCTTTTCCCCAACTTGAGAGAGGGCTTCGGTTAGGGTTTTGAGGGGTATTGGCTAGGGTTTTGGAGAGGTTCTACGGCTCCAACATCGCGCGTCGTTTGGAAGAAGGTTATTGGGAGCGCTTTCGTCGGCATTGATCCGGCGAGGTGTATCCTAGGCCGGACAAAGGATCCCTTGTGACGAGTAGAGGACTCTCCACAAGACCATCGAAATGACCATCGAGGGGGTTTTCTATGGATTCATTGCTTTTACATTCTATTTCTTTGATTGTACTTAGCTCCATGGAGAGCAAAACCCCTAGTGGGTACTTGGGTATTTGTGAACACTAGGATGTATTTGTTTCATTGAATCTCTTTATTATGCTTTCAATTAATTGATGTTTATTGTGAGTTCCAACATTGAATACTTGATTATATGAACATTTCCCCTAGAGTGACACTAGGGTTGAGAGTTCTCGTTGGTAACCTTGTGAGTGAGTGACACACCACGAGCGTTAGACAAAGCTAGGTTGGAGATGGTTGAGAGGGTGAGTCGAGAGGTACAGGAGCGTCCCATTTCCCCTCCAACGTGATAGATTCTACCTCCGTTCCTCGAGTTCTTTGCGGCCATAATAGAGTGAATGGTCTAAGGGATGAACTTTCACTGGGGCTTAGTTGCGCGTGCAACTGAGTGAAGCGTTGAGGTGATCTTGGTATCTAGGGCTTAATCGTGGTTAGGGATCTTCCACCTGGACCAAAGGGTTAGGTCTATAATTAGGAAGAGATTTATCACTTGGAATCTCTAGAGCTCATTGCAACTCTATGCGAGTGCGAGGTTGAGAGGTTATCTAATCTCTCCTCCGGGACATGTATAGAGTTAGGCATAGTTGACCTTAGATTTGGGACTATATAATTAAGGATTTCCATGACTCACCATTACATTGATTAGGAAGCATAATAGAGGGTTCTTGTACTTGAAACAATTATCCTAGGTGGTGCATTATCCGAGTACCCCATCTTTATCGATTGCCTTACCTCCTCCTTTACTCGTGCTCTCTTACTTGTTGCTTTTACTTTTGAGAGTTGAATCATTGTCACAATTATCACTAGTGATCTTTCACATAGCTAAGAAGCGAATTAAGTGTTTTTATTCCCTACTCCCTATGGATTCGATACCCGCTCACCCGGGATTATTACTTTGACAAACCCGTGCACTTGCGGGATATACGCAAGGGGACCTTGTCAGTCCATTTATGTTGCTTCAATGAAAAGTTGAATCGACATCCCGCTCCACTTGGAAGAAGGTTATTGGGGGAACTTTCGTCCGCACCGATCCGGCGAGGTGTGTCCTAGGCCGGATAAGGGCACCTTTGCAGGAGATGAGGCCTCTCCACAAGACCATTGACATGACTACCGAGGGTGTTTTTCTTTGGATTACTTGTTTTTACATTTGATTTCATTGTTGATTGTAACTAGCTCCATGGAGAGCTAAACCCCTTAGTGGGTACTTGGATTTTTGAACCCTAGGATATATTTGTTTCATTAAACCTTTTATTATGCTTTCCTTAATTGATGTTTTAATTGAGTTCCAATCTTGAATGTTTGATTGATTAAATGCTCTCTTAGAGTGACACTAGGGTTGAGAGTTCATCTTGGTAACTCTTGTGGGTGAGTGACACACCACGAGAGTTAGACAAAGCTAGATTGGAGAGGGTTGAGAGGGTAAGTCGAGAGGTAGTAGAGCGTCCCCTTTCCCTTCGACGTAATTTATCCTACTTTCATTTCCTTGAGTTCTTTATGGTCATAGTAGAGTGAACGGCTAAGGGATGACCTTCTGCTGGGGCTTAGTTGTAGAGGCAACGGAGTAAAGTGTTGAAGTAATTTTAGCACCTAGGGCTTAATGGTGACTAGGGACCTCTCACCTAGACCAAAGGGTGAGGTCTATTTCTAGGAAGAGGGTTTATCACTTGGAATCCCTAGAACTCCATGCGATTCTATCCGAGTGCAGGTGCTGAGATTGTTCGATTTCTCCTCCGAGAAATGGTATAGTGTTAGTCATGGTTGATCTTAGATTTGGGACCGTGTATTGAAGGATTTCCTCGACTCATTAATGCATTAGTTGGGAAGCTTAATAGTCAGTTTTGCACTTGAAACAATTGTCCTAGGCGGAACAATATCCAAGTACCCCATTTATACTTATTGCCTTTCCTCTCAATTTTATTATACCTCTCATTCTTATTCCTTTTATCGATTTTTATATCAATCTCATTCATCATATTATTGATTTATTCTCATCATGGTTAGATAGCAACCGTTGTGTTTCTATTAACTATTCCCTGTGGATACGATACCCACTCGCCTGGGATTTATTACTTCGACATCCGTGCACTTGCGTTTTACACGCATATTCGGTCGTGTCACACACGCACACGTAAACATGATCTTTTCAATATAAATATGCATAAGTATACTAGGTTTAACTATTTCAAATAAATTCATGGTCAAAATATACATATATCAATGGAATATGGTTTATCATCAAATTTATATTATAAACACATAAATAAATACTATAATACTCTTTTTAAATCTATGCAATTACGAATTGAACCACTCACGGAACCAGTCATCTCGCCTTGAGACATGCTCACTTGTTGGCAATTTCCCTTCTCTTGGAAAATGCTTCACCACCTAGATATAAGCAGGGAAACCAAGAACCAATGAACACAAGAATGGAAACTAAAATACATGCGAATGCAATGTTACATGTCAAACATGTAACTGTAGGGTTTTATGGGAAAATGACATCATTTGGGACCCAAACAACCTCAAACTGGAGTAAACCTAGTTCCAATAAATCTCAAGTAAGAAGGGATTCAATTTGGACCAAAGAAATACAAGAGAAAGCCAAACAAAATTTTGTGCTACAGTAATTCGGGATTGTTACAGTAACCCAGAAATTGCTACAATAAACCGGCCCTTAAACAATGGTTTCTTCCCGATTTACATCATCAAATCAAGAAATTTCTCACAAACATTCACACAAATAATAAACAATGACACTGGCTTCGATTTGTGCCTAAAAATAACCCAATCCATGAGGCATTTTTAGGCTTTCAAAGATTCAAAAAATGATTAAATACAAGAAAATATGAAAGAAAACATTTGGATCGAAACCTCACCGAGGCCAAGAGGATGAGAGAAAGAGAGTAGAAGCTTTGATTCACCGGAAAAGCTCGCCGGAGAATTTTTTTTTCCAAAGTTGGTTGCTCGGCTGAATGAAAGATAGAATGAAAACAAAAGAAGAAAGAAAGAATGTGAGAAAGAGAAGAAGCCACGTTGCTTGACAACGCTCATTGCGTGTAACCAGCAATTGCACAGGTTTGTCGAAGTAATAAATTCCCAAGTGGGTGGGGTATCATATCCATAAGGAATAGTTATCAGAAACACCAGGATTGTTATTTAACTATAATGAAGATGAATCAATGATAGTGTGAATAAAATTGATGTGAAAAGAACTAAAAGAAATAAGAAAGAGAGGCACGATCAAATGAGAGGAAAGACAATCGATAGAAAGTGGGTCACTAGGACATTGCTCCTCCTACGACTATTGCTTCAAGTACAAGACCAACTATTATGTCTCCTAACTGATGCTTAATGAGTCATAGAGATCCAAAAATACAAGGTCCAAAACATAAGGTCAACTGTGAATAACTCTGCACTATGCCCCCGTGGAGAAATCGCCCAGTCTTAACACCTTACACTGTGTACACTTACAAGAAGCTCCAGAGATTCCAAGTGATAGATCCTATTCCTATATAGAGATCTAACCCTTTGGTCCAGGTGAAAGACCCCTAGTCACAATTAAGCCCCAGATACTAAGGATTACTTCAACGCTTCACTCTGTTGCTTACACAATTAAGCACTAGCGGAGTTCATCTCTTAGCACTTCACTCTATTGTGACCGCAAAGAACTCTACAAACATGGAGGTAGATAAATCACTCCGGAGGGGAAAGGGGACACTCCGCTACCTCTTGACTCATCCTCTCAACCCTCTTCAATCTAGCATTGTCTAACCCTCATGGTGTGTCACTCATCCACAAAGGCTACCAAGTTCTCCATGGAGCAATCATTCAACAAGTATTCAAGATTGGAACTTAATTAAAGACATCAATTAAGGAAAGCATAATAAAAGGTCAATGAAATAATAACACCTTAGGGTTTATAAGTCCAAGTACCCACTAGGGGGTTTATCTCTCCATGGAGCAAGATACAATGAATAATGAAATCAAAAGTAAAAACATGTAATCCATAGGATAACCCCATCTGTATTCGTGTCGATGTTCTTATGAAGTAGCCTCGTCCTCTCCAAAGGTCCCCTTGCCAACAAAAGCTCCCCCAATAACTATCTTCCAAGAGAAACACGGTGTTAAAGCCGTAGAACTACTCCAAAGCCTTGCCAAAGCCCCTCTAAACCCTAGCCACAAGCCTCTCAAAAGATGGAGAAAAGATGGAAAGAAGGATACTGAAATTGGGCTGAATCGCGGCTTAAATAGGGCTGGAATTGTGCATCCACATGGGCGTGGGTAATTTCCACACACCCGTGTTGATTCTTTGGAATTCTGATTTTCTACGGGTTGTGAATAGTAAAGGCTATAGTAAATTGATGCAGTGATTTACTACAGTAACCTGCTATAGTAATCAGCCAAAAAGACTCCTGAATCCACACTTTTCATCGAGGTAACATAAACGGGCACACGACTATGCCATAGATCACATCGCTTCTTCAATAAAAGGCCTCATTGGTGAAGATCTTGCTATAATTGCCAAAGTTGGAATACACAAATGTGACTGCCTTTGTGCCGTTCCAAATTAGTGTAATTGCTTGTACGCATGGAGGATGGCACACATTCACATATCTTCGAGCACAACTTGTGTCTTCGCATTTGTTCATTCCAAGATTTTATCAAACAGTACATTCACGATCTACTTTGGCTTCTTTCTTTCATATTTGGCTTCACAACCCTACATGCACGAAAGTAACACAAATACACATGTATTAGAGCTAAAATCTGATAAAAGTAATGCTCATCATAGGGAAAGAATACTTCGCATTCTTAACACACAAGCACTTATCCTCCTTTTTTTTAAATAAGAAAAAATGACCAAAATGCCCTTCTAATAGAAAATAAAAAAAATGCGTCCAAAAGATTGAATTACCCCTGGTTTTTGGCTGGTTTCCACACAAAAGCTATTATAAAAACATGCAAGGATGCCACTAGTGCTAAATGACAATTTTACATCTAATGCATGCACAAGATTCTAAAAAGGCCCGAGGTAAAAAATTAGGACAGGGTATACAACAAACACACACACACAAACACAAACAAGAAAAGAGTAAGCCAAAAAACATCAGGGAAAACCCTAAGATTAAGCACACAAAACAAACCTCAACGAGGTCAAGGGTTAGCTCAAAACTAAGACCAAGAATTTTCAAAGAATTCCAAAAGTTCTAGGCTTCCCTCAAGGCTAAAGAAACCAAGAAAACAAAGAGAACTGACTAGTGCTATAGTAACCCCGAAATCACAAGCACAAGATTCACTCAAGATTCCAAAAATTTTGAAAAACCAAACAAGGGAATCATACTCCAATAACCTTTTTGCTAGCTTCAAGATAGAAAGAGGAAGGAAAGATGGAGCTTCCATCTCAATGGAAGGATTTTCATTTAAGGTCTCCTTTTTCTCCAAGAGAAAAACAAAGAGGCAATGAAAGGAAAAGCATGGCTTTAAAAAGACAAGTCATGGCTTTGAATTGACAAGGCATGGCTTTGTATTGACAAGGCATGGCTTTGAAATAAAAAAATGGTTGGCGGTATGGCCAAAAGAAGGGACATAAAGAAAGACCAAATTACTCTTCTAACCCTCCAGTATGCAAAAATATTAAAAGAAAAAATTAGGGTTAAAAATAAGGCACTGTACAACACACTGTCTACAAGCTCCTTCCACCGGCGTACTCAAGATGAGCATCAGTAAAGCACGATCGTGCTCTCCCCATGATTTTCTCTGGATAACACTTATCCAATTCACTAAGTAGTACCAAGGAGAGCATGGCCTCAGCACGACTGTGCTCAGGCCGTGTGAAGCTCAAAAAACCCTTTTATCTCACATATCTAGGGTTTGAGAGGTTTCTTTTATTTAGAGGTTTTCTTCTCCAATTGAAGAGTAATCAGGAGGATGATGATCAGCCTTTATGACACTATCTAAGGGGATCAAGGTTGATTTGGAGGTACTAAAGAAGTGGAGTTAGCTCATCCATGAAACTCTTGAAGCACTGAAGCACAACTAAGGAGATTTTGTAAAAGGAGGAGTCATGATTTCAAACCTTAGTACATTCATTTCTTCTTCTCAGATGTACGAATTCATGAGGGGCTAACCAGTCCATGGTGCCCCGGGATGTTGAACTATGTTGCTTAATGTATTTGTAATTACTTGCTTTTATTGTCTATGCAGTTTTATTCATGTGTTGCATAACTTGGCATGCTTGATTTGCATAGTTGTTATGTGATAAGTACTTATTTGTACATATTATAAGTTAATATTGTACATTGATTGAGCATTAATTTTATTAGTTATATAAGCCCATTTGGTTTCTTTCATTCTTTCGCGCAGCTAGGGTGCATGTGGTCCCCACAAGTGCAAAGTTGGTGATATTAAACAAACTCAGGGCATTTAAGCATAAAATCAGCCCAGTGCGGACACCAAATTATTACATCACCAACCTCACAGTAATTGGACTACTATAGTGGATTATTGTAGCACAGTACTATAGTTAATTGAGGCAAAAATGTAAAGAAGTCCACGTCCATGGGTTCCAAACCCAAAGATGTGGAGTTGCTTGATTTTATCCTTTTTAAGCCAATTTGTCATAAAGGGTTAGAAGTTTTTTTGCTTTAGGAGCTTTCTTGGCTTTGGAAGAGCTTGGCTTAGGAGAATTTTGGCCGCCCCTTAGTTGCCATTTTGAGGATAGAGGTCAGAAGGCATCAACAGAGCCGGTGTGGAGAGATCTCGTGGCATCATCACCAAACCTTCAAAGTTACTATTTACCCAAAGAAGATTTGAGCTCAGAGGGAGTTTTCTACTTCTTTTTATGTATTTTCCATTATTTGATGTGTGTATAGGTTCCTCTCTAATGATGAACTAACTCTTTTGTGTATTTGTACTTGGATGAATCCTAGGGCTTAAATGTTTGTATGATTTACTTTTGTTCTTCCTAAATTTGAGATGTTTGTTGAGTTTGAATACCATACCTCCATTTGTAGTGAGAGCTTAGTTGTATGTTTGGGTTGACCTTTTGTCGAGTCAAGAGACCCATTAGGGCTAGACCTACCAAGGTTGGAAAGTGTTGAATGGTAGAAGCTTAGGTAGAGGAGAGCCCCTTCCCCCTTTGATTTGAACACAACTATCTTCATACTCCTGGTAGCGTTTGGTAATCATGTGAATCCTATTGAAGAAAGAGATCACCGCCGGGGTTTATTTATTTCGAGAGAGCTTTTAGCCTAATTTTGGGAGTCTAATTTATCATTCAAGTTCTCTAGAGCTTTAAGCAGTCATGGGTGGTGCGAGGTGATAAGAGAGATCACCACTGGAGCTTCGTATTGGACTAGTAATCGTTTGCCTTGAAAAAGAGACCGGTGTGTCTTAGGATACCCTTGACCCAACATGTCTCAATTAGGAAGTATTAGTCAAGTCTTGTGCCTTAATGAAGGCCTATGGGGATTCCTTGTCCAAATGCATTTCTTTCTTGTGTGGCCCTCCATTGAGTGTGATAAACGCCTAATTGTGTGTATTTTATATGTATTCTTGTTGTAATATTTATGTATAGATTGATGATTTCTTATCATTTGCATGGTTTAGTTGGTCTTATTCGTGTTACAGGTCTTGAGGATAACCAGTTCAGCTCAATAATGAAAAAGTGAAGGAAAACGACACCAAAAATGGTGTTTTATAACCCAGTAAGTGTAGCAGCCTGTAGCACAAAGAAGTTGAGAAACAACAAGGTCTCAAGTTTTGTTGACATGGTTTGTTGATGGCTGTGAAGATGCCCATGACCAGATAAAAAATGAATAGTTACTATATCAGTTTAATGTAGATGTCTACTGTATCAGTTGAAGGCTGTGAAGATGTCCATGAACCAAAAATTTTGATGAATTCCCGCGACTCTGATGATCTCCCTCACGCCCATGAAGAAGGCCATGAAGCCAACCCGAGAGAGTTTTAAAAGGGGGTTTTAGGGCTTTTTGAGAGAGCTTCTTCCACACCTTCATCTCCTACCTCCACTATTCCTTTCCCTCTTCCAAATCTAGGGTAAAGACGATTCAACAAGACATTTTAGACAAGGAAATCAAAGGAAGAGGCAAGATTCCACATCATTTCCAATTGTTCAAGCTTGTAGAGAGCAAGGAAGCCACGCCTTTGGTGGCGCCGTTGGAAGCTTCCCACGCCTCGGCTCTCCACATTCATCACTCAAGGGAGCTCTTTGTTGCTTATTTAATTGTTTTCATGGACTTGATCATGTATTTTCTTAGTATAAACAACTAAACCCGAAAGCCACCGGATGTTGGTGAACCTTGGGGTGAACTTGTGTTGTTTTGGATTGGTGTGACCGATCCACAAGCGCACGGGTCATCAAGTAATAATTCTCACGCATACATGAGAGGGTTGTATTCCTTGGTGTCCTAAGAGCTGCTGTTACTTTCCCCTAGATGACACTGTCTAGTCTATCAAATATAGGATTAAGACAAAGTAAGAAAATAACAATAGAAAAGGCTATAAACAAATGGACTAAGGCACACCACTTAAGCACATTAAGGAAGCAATTACCAATAAAAGAGCAAGGTGCCCTGGCAAGGATCCCCTTGGGACTACTAAAGCTAGAAGGATACTAGAATTACAAAGGAAATGGTGGTTTTGGGCCAAGAGACATCGTAAAGTAGGTTACCCAGTGGTCACGGCGAGAACCCCTAATCCCATACAAGTATTGGGTTAGAATTACTTCCGCTCAAATCCTCCTATGATTACATTACACCTAGAAAAATCTCTAATTAGGGTCAAACTCAATATCTAAGTTCATCCCTAATAGTTGGCAGGGTATGAAATACCAGATGGTCACGGTGTATTCATACATGAATCCCTTCTAAGCCAAGTGTGTCTAGTACAAGAGTGATAGTAGCACAACCAAGTGTAACCTATAAAACAAACTACAGAGTTCTCATGCAATTTGATGCATCAAAGAACACAAAGCTTAAACCACAAACCAAACCAAATACCATAAATGTAAATCACAACATCCATACAAGAAAGTTCATCCCAAGGTTCACCGGATACCCGGTGACCTTGGGAGTCTAGTTCAACATGAATAATAGAGAGATCTCAAGATACAAAACAATTATGAGAAAAATCATAGAAAGATTCCCTTAGACACATCGACTAGAAGATGGTGATGAGAACTTGTCGAATCCCCGCCGACAAGGTTCTTGATGTTCTTCCTTGAGTGTAACCTTCTTCTCCTTTTGATTTAACCCTCAGATCTGCCTTCTCTTATAGTCTTGAAGCTCTAGAAGATAATGGTGAAGAAAGGGTGGCCAAGGACCCCCTTCAATGATACCCTAACCCTTCTTTTAAACCCCTCTCAGGATGGCATACGGTTTGGCTCATTGTTAGTAAATGGGCCGTGAGGTCCTCAATCATTCTGTTAATTTTCCCATAAATTGTTACAGTAGCACTACTGAAGTAAATCTGCTACAATAACTACTCTTCAGTCGCCATGCGGTCATCTTCACGGCCTTATGGTTGCCTGTGAGGAATTCCAAACTTTGCATTTTTCTTCATGTCTTCGTGCTATAGGCTACTACAAAGCCTTCCCAATGAGGTTTAATCAACAAAGAAGCTTCATAACCTACCATATGGGCGTGTGCCCGGTTGTGTGGCCTGAAGAGATGGAGAATTTTGTGAGCACTATTCAAATAATACTATAGTGGCATTGTAGACAATCGTTGCAACAAAATACATTAGTAATTACTATTTGCGCAATACGGTGAAAATTCCACCCAGTCGTGTGCAAAAATCTACAGCCTACCCGGCCTATCTCACATGGTCGGATAGAGGCACATGACAACCCCAACTTCATATTATAAATATCCTTTTTGCCTAAATATTTTGATATCTTTTTTGCGGATCTTGAGATATGAGGCGGCTAGGGTTTGTAGAAGAGGTTTTTGTGGATTAGGAGAGATTTCTTCACCAACTTTGATCGATTCCTCCTCTGTCACAGCATCAAGGAAGCCACCGGTGACCCTAGCTTCAGAGTGGATTCCATCAAGACTTTGAAACTCTCCATTAAGGCCATCAACACATATATAGGGTGTTTATTTCTATGGCTTTTGCATACTTTCATTCATTGTTTTCTTGTTTTGTATATTACTCCATGGAGAGGTAAACCCCTAGAGGGTAATTGGGCTTGTGAACAAAAGGATTCTAATCTTGTGTGGATTTTCTTTGTATTTCTATTTAATCCGAGTTTGGTTGAGTTTCAATCTAGGTTTCTTAGTGCTTGCTTGGCCTACTGATCTTATGGTTGTTTGGTTTGCATGATTTGTTCACCTTGGTTTGAGAAAGGTTTCCATTATGGTTAGAACCTCAAGATTGAAGAAGGTTGAGAGGGTGAGTCATGAGATAGTAAAGCGCCCCCATTCCTCTCCGATTGGTGTATTCTATCTCTATATTCCCTAAGGTCTAAGTGACCATATGTGGTGTGAGGTGTTGAGACAGAGAGATTTCTCCATCTAAACCTCATAGGGGTTTAGGGACCTTTCACCTAGAAGTAGGGTTAGGTCTATTCTTAGAAGTCGGATACATCTTTCGAAATCCCTAGAGTACTATGCGGTCATATGTGGTGTGAGGTGTTGAGACTAAGAGATTTCTCCACCGAGATCTCGTAAGTGACTAGTATTATTGATCTAGAGGCGATGACGCCCCTTGCGTGTTACCCGCAAGTGAACGGGTTTGTCGAAGTAATAATTCCCAAGTGAGTGGGATATGTTATCCACAGAGAGTAGGGAATAAAAATACTAAAATTGCTACTTAACCAAGTGAAGATGAATAATGATTGTGTTGATAAGATGTGATGTTAATAGAAATAAAAGAAACAAGAATGAGAGGTATAAGTAAGTGAGAGAAAAGGCAATAGATAGAAGCGGGGTACTCAGACAATGCTTCCCCTAGAACTAATGTTTCTAATGCAAGACCTACTATTATACTTCCTAATTAATGCTTAAATAGGGTTGGAATCGGGCATCCACACGCCCCTGTGGATTCTACACATGGGCCTATGGAATTTCCACATACCCATGTGGATTCTCTGGAAACCTGATTTTCGGTCGGCTGTGAACAGTAACTGCTATAGTATATTGATGCAGTGATTTACTACAGTAACTGCTATGGTACTCTGCCAAAACACTCCCAATTCCACACTTTTCATCGAGGCAACATAAACTGGCACACATTTATACTGTAGTTCGCAACTTTTCTTCAATCAAAGCCTCATTTGTGAAGATCTTGCTATCAATGCACAAGTCAGGATACGTAAATGTGATTGCCTTTGTGCCACTCCAACTCATTGTAATGATTTGAATACATGGAGGTTAGCACACATTCACGTATCTTAGAGCCTCACTTGTGTCTTCGAATTTGTTCATTTGAAGATTCCACCAAATAGTGCGTTCACGATCTACTTTTGGCTTCTTTTCTTAATACTTAGCTTTACAACCCTACATGCGCAAAAGAACACAAATACCCATATATTAGCGCTTAAACCTGATAAAATAATGCTCATTGTAAGGAAAAAACACTTCGCATTCTTAACACACAATCACTTATCAAGAGGTAAGATCCGATTATCTTTGGATTTGCACTACTTAACCTACTCTTTAAAGAAACACTTTGTGCAAGCGGTACCTAATACTTGAATAATAGAGGGATTATTGCCTGAATACCCCAATTTTAGTGATAGAGATGTCTCTTATTTTACCCTTGGATATTCATCTTTGGTATTCATTTCTTCACACACTAGATCATCACATCATCCCATTGATCATTAGGCTACATAGAAGAGAAGCAATTAGTACTAGTAACCCTGTTCCTTGTGGATTCGACTACCCAACCTGTTGGGTACACTTTATTACTTGAATGACCTGTGCACTTATGAACACATGCAAGAGGTGTGCCAAGTTTTTGGCACTGTTATTGGGGAACATGATACTAGGAAGCTAGGACTTTATTGCTCTCGCCATTTATCATTTTCTTTGGTTTGTCTATTTCACACTTTCTTTTTCTTCCATTGTTCTCATTAGTTTTCATTTTTGTGTTTTATCTATATCAATCTATCTTCTTCCACTATTCCTATTTGTTTTATTTTGTCATATGTTACTTTTCTTGGAAGGAACTTAAATGATGATTGATCTACTTATAGATTTATTTGTCCAGTTTGATTCTCTCAATTAAAAAATTTGATAGAATTGTTATAACAGAATAACACAACAAATTATCGTGCAGCATATATCATCCAAATCAAAGGAGCTACCCAAACCTCTTACGGGGTATGGATGGATAGCAATGGGGAGTACCTCAAGAAGAATTTCAAATGGATAAGAAGCTCCAAGAGGATGTACTTCAGTTGAAAAGAGTGTTAGCTAAATTCATTGAAGTATCCAATGCCTGTCTTCAAACATTGAGGCCACATTAAGATGTCAAGAAAATCTTTAAGATTGAGTAGGAGAGATATTGAATATACTTGCTAAGGAACATGGAGAATTTGAACAAGCAAGACACGCTTCTTCCGGACATGATGTGGCCATGAACAACATTGATGAAATAGGGCAAAATGAGTATGTTGTTGCAGAAATTGAAGAGATGCAAGAAGAACCTTGCTTTCAATGTGAAATTTTTTTGAATTGGCAGTATACTTATGAGATGGAAATGATACAAGGAGGTTTGTTGAAGATGTGTTACTTTTAAGATTAAAAGAAAGAAGAAGTATACCATAAGGTAATGGAACAAACATCTCTATTTGGGATTGACCAACTCATAAATGCAAGAAAGAGATTGTGGGTATGGGAGAAGATGTGCGTAGGAGATTTAAACCATCCAATAATCCACCTGTGCTAATCTTAAATGATTCCCAACCCAAATTGTTTCCTTGGAGGCCAAAGGTAAGATAGTTGGACTCTCAAACAAACACTCCAAGTTGGCAAGTAGATTTTTGGTTTTAAGGAAGTAGCTATGCAATTTCTAGTCGGGAGGATCACATTCTTTTCAAGTCTCCATAAGGTAAGGAAGAGGTACGTCAAGCTGAATGACGTAAAACAAGTGCTTCTTGCAAGGCAACCAAGTTTTACATTTTTTCAAGCTTAGTTTTTATATTCTTACAGAAATAACTATCCATGAGTTTCAATCTTTGTCAATTTCTATTGCTATTGAGTTTTTCATGAAAAGTTTTGGTGTTTTTCATGTGTATGCATGTGTGTGGCATGCTTTAGGATGATATTCATGTTTTTAGTTGGAAAATTAGACTTAAATTGAGAAATGAAAATTTTTGTGTGGGTGTTTTTCTGCAGAAATTCTGCAGACCAAATAGGGGTGTAGAATTTCCATACCCCCATGTACATTACCCACATCCCCATGTGGAGTTCTCACGCCCCCACATGGTGTTAATTGATTAAGAGGCCACTATTCATCATTTTCATTCACCCTTCATCTTTCTTACACACCAACAACAAAAGTCACACATCTTGGGCTCCCAACCATTTTTTCTTAGTTTTTTAAATGTTTAGAATGGTTTTTCTGGTCATTACAACAAGTTTCCTTCTCCGATTCGCACTGGTGAGCTCTCATCTATCTAACCTTCTCCATGCCTCCATTTTTCTAGATCTATGTGGATTTCTTGGTTCCTCAGCAATTTTCTTCATGGAATTACTTGTAAATGCCCTGGTATCATTGTGAAAGCTTTTCCCATGCCATTGTGTCCCGTCCATGGTGACTTTGCCATGGCTGGGATCCCACGTGGCCGCGTGAGCATCAAATGTGCTTGTGTGAGATGGAAAAACATTCCAGTCCGTCCACTCGGGCGTGTGGCTTGCCCACACGCATGGGTGGGCTGAAAAAAATTTCAGCCCATCTACCCGGGTGGTGGATTCCTGCACTTGACCATATCATGTTAATTTGAATTTTCTTGACTCTTATCTTGCATGTACAACACCAAGGATCAAAAAGCTTGCCCATAAATGTCTTGATCATATACAGATGACCTTGGATAAGGATATTACTTCTGACACACCAGCAGCATGAGCAGATGATACCAATGCTTGAGGCATCCCACTAATGAGACTTGTAGACTTTTATTTCTATTGTTGTTATTTTATCTTTTGGGCTTGTGAACTCAGAAAGGTTTCACCTTCAAAGATTATCATTATGCCTTGTGTTGTTTATATGAGTTTGTGCTTCATTTGCATTATCTGTATGAACTCATGCATCTTTTCTATTTTTGTTGAGCTTTACTAAACCCCTTGTGTCTGTGCAAATGGCCTTGGAAGTGATGTTGATGATTTTTTAGTCATGTACACAGTCGTGCGTCATTTCCACATGGCCGTGTGACCTTTACTCCCATTGAACACAACACACCCATGATTAGACTTCTCCAAACAATCAATGAGGATTTCAGGGGAGTATTGTTTCAATTTTGTTCCAGCACACATTTTGCTTTATTGATGATATTTTTATTGTGCTTACATGCGTACATTAGGGATAATGTACGTATTAATTGCGGAGGAAGGTTAACCTTGTACATGTCTTTTACTTGTGCATTTCATGATGTTGCTCTTGTTGCCAATGAAGGTTCACCTATGGCTTAAGAGTTTAATTCTTAGTTATTGGAGCCTGTAAACACTAGGTTTTATCATGCTCTAATTTTCATCTAATTTTCTTTGAAATTTTTGTCTGGTTGCTACTTTGTGTACTTTTCTAACTTATTAAACCAATGAAAAATCTAATTCAATATTTGTGACACTCCGTAGTGATAGTTTTAATCTAAAAAAATGAAAAAGAAATTCAGTTTTTGTGTGTATATAGGGGGTGGAAAAAGCTACCACCTATGTTGTATGTTGCTACTCTCATAAGTCAGACACTTGTTATGGCCTATTGAGTGAATGAGCTATCTAATGGGATGTGTGAAATCTACCACTTTCGGTAGAAAGTGCTACCACCTCGAAAGTGTGAAAAGCCACTAGTGTAGCCATCCGGGAAAAGGCTACCTTAGAGGATATGTGAAGCAACTACCTTTTTTTTTGTATGTAAATAAGTCCCTTTGCAATAGAAACTTTGATTAGTGGACATAGTGTTGACATAAGTTGAGTTCTTCACACACACACACTCTTTTGGATTTCAGCTTTTTTTTAGTTGGATTATTTGCTAGAGCATTGATTTTTTTTAATTTAGTATTTATCTCTCTCAATAATTTTAGAATATTAATTTTTTTACTCTTTTGGTGAACCTAATGCCAAGCACTTCTCTTTTCTTTCCATGAGTTCAATGTTTAGTTTTGCATAAGGATAAGCAAATGCTTAAGTGTGGCGAAGTTTGACAAGTGCTTGAGTGAAAATATTTCTTTATATGTTTTACATGCATTGAGCATCATTTTTATCATGTTTTATGTCTCATAAATTGTATTTTGTGTTCTTTTGTGTAAATAGAATTCTGAAAGCTTTTAGAGAGAAAAGGCAGCAAAGATAGGTTGTGTAAGCACAATTTGGGAGTCTTTTGTGAGGCATAAGGATGAAGATACAAGTGGTACCTTTACACATGGAGTGTGTGCCAATTTCCGAAAGAATTCAATTGAAATTATGAGTTGGAATTGTACAAGGGCAGCCATATTTCCATGTTTCAACTTTTGCGAAGACATCAAGAGCTTTCCCAATGAGGTTTAATCGACAAAAAGGCTTCATAACCTGCCACACGAGAGTGTGCCCGGCCATTTAGCATCAAGAGATGTACAATTTCATGAGCACTATTTAATAAACACAGTAGCAGTATTGTAGACAATCAGTTAAGCAAAATATTATAGTAGTTGTTGTTTGCGTGATCGCGTGAAAATTCCACCCAGTTATGTGGAAAATCTGTAGTGCACCCTAATTTCATATTATAAATAGACATTTTGCCCTATTCTTTTGATATCTTTTGTGTGGCTGAGATGTGAGGCAGCTAGGGTTTGGGGGGTAATCTTTGTGACTTAGGAGACATTTCTTCACCAACTTTGATCGATTCCTCCTCAGTCATAGCATCAAGGGAGCCACCATAGACCCTAACATCGGAGTGGATTCCATCAAGACGTTAAAACTCTCCATCAAGGACATCAACGCAAATATAGGAGGTTTATTTCTATGGCTTTTAAATACTTTCATTCATTGATTACTTGTTTTGTATATTGCTCCATGGAGAGCTAAACCCTTAGAGTTTATTTGGCCTTGTGGACCCTAGGATTCTAATCTTTTATGGATTTGCTTTGTGTTTTTATTTAATCATAGTTTGGTTTAGTTTTAATCTTGTTTTCTTAATGCTTTCTTGCTTTATTGATCTTATGGTTGTTTGGTTTGCATGATTTTTTCACCATGGTGAGAGAGAGGTCTCCATTATGGTGAGAACCTCAATATTGAAGAGGGTTGAGAGGGTGATGAGATAGTGGAGTGTCTCTTTTCCCTCGGATGTGTGTATTCTATCTCCGTATTCCCTAGGCTCTAGGCAACCATATGTGGTGTGAGATGTTTAGACTGAGAGATTTCTCCACCAAGACCTCATAGGGGGTTAGGAACCTTTCATCTAGAAGTAGGGTTAGTTCTATTCTTAGGAATCGGATACATCCTTTGAAACCCCTATAGTGTTATGTGGTCATATGTGGTGTGTAGTAGTGAGACTAAGAGATTTCTACACTGGGACCTCATAGAGGACTAGTATCGATGATCTGGAGGTAGGATCCAATTATCTTTCGATTTCCATTACTTAACCTACTCTTTCTAGAAACACTTTGTATACCCGATACCTAATACCTGATTCCTAAGGAGAGTATTGTTCGAATACCCCAATTTTACTGATTGAGATCTCCCTCTATTTTACCCTTGAATATCAACTTTCGTGTTCATTTCTTCACACACTAGATTATAACATCATCCCATTGATCATTAGGCTAGATCTCAGAGAAGCAGTTAGTATTAGTAACCCTATTCCCTGTGGATTCGACTATCCGACCCGTTGTATATGCTTTATTACTTGAACAACCCACGTAGTTGCGAACACATGCAAGGGGTATGTCAATCCGCCTACAGCTAAGATTGAGATTGAGGATTTTGTAAAAATGGCCAAACAGAATGAAGTGTAACGAACATTGTCAGATCTTACTAGTACACTCACCGTAGGAACTGATGAGTGCAATTCATATCGTGTTTTACATACTCCTGATTCATACTTTTGGTCATCTTTTAGCACTCTTTGGATATATTTGATGCTATTCTGGGCATATTTGTTCATGGTGCAGGAATTTAGGATTCAAAGCAATTATGAGTGAAATTGGGGACAAAATAACCAAAGAATACATAAGTGTGCAAGCCAAGCACAGATAGAGCATGGTCGTGCTCTCCATGATTATCACTATCTGAAGATACCTAAGTAGTTGACCAAGCAAGGGGGTGCCTCCAAGCCAACCACGGGCGGAGGACGGTTGTGCTTCATTCTTGTGATTTTCTTTAAATTGAAGCATTCACTGCTCACAGGGAAAGCAATACCAACATAATCCTTGCACGGTGATACTCAAGTGAAGAATAGGTGGAGCACAATCTTGCTCACCTAGTGATTTTCTCTAGCTAACACTTAATCGATTTACTTAGGAGTCTCATAGAAGAGTACGGTCTGAGCATGATCGTGCTAAGGCCGTGTTGAGCTTGAAGGTTCATTTTTAACTCCTAGATCTAAGGTTTCATATCATCAGGGGTTCATAGGTTTTCTTCTCTATGGGGAGAGCCCTGATGAGGATGGTAATTAACCTTTACCACACCGTCTAAGGGGATCAAGGTCGAGTTGGAGGCACAAAAAAGTGGAGTTAGCTCATCCATGAAGCTTTTAAAGCTCAACTAAGAAAATCTTGTAAAAGGGGGAAGTCATTATTTCTCTCTTTAATGCATTCCTTCATTCTTCTCAAGTATATGAATTCATGAGGGGCTAACCCTGCGACGGTGGCCCGGGATGTTGAACAGTGTTGCTTAGTGTACATTGACTACTTGTTTTTAATATCTGTGGAGTTCTAATGCGTTCTTGTGTTTATTCATTTGTTTGCATAACATAGACTACTTGATTTGCATAGATGTTTGTGTAAAACTTGGCATGTGTGGATTGTCGTAGTTTTGATTACGTTGTGTAATCGCAAAACTTAGCTATATGAAGCCCGTAGTAACACTTATAGAACTTGGCATATTTGATAGCCATAGATGATGCAACATTGCTTTAGACCACCCACATGGATCTTAGTATATACCTGGTAGACAATAAAAGTAAGTCAGTACACTATAGCACATAGGAATAGTCCTGGAGCATTACTCTCTTGTTGTTGAAAACTTGATCCTAGTCTGCTTGATAGTTTCACTCTTATCTTTTTATTCTTGTTTCGTGATTCATTCTACCCACCAATTCTTGATATATTATACATTAGAGGAGCAATTACTTGTAGAAGTCCAATCCCTATGGTTTGAGAATCCAACCCTTCATGTGGCACTTTATTACTTGTTATGATCTATATATTTGGGAAGAGTACATTGATAAGTGTCTAAATGTATGTAATTTAGTACATGTATTTTATACACTTAGCATGTATTTTATAGGAATTGATGTCATTTTATGCTTAATCGAGTATTATTTGAGCTCGATTTGACATCCATAAGGCCCACATACATTGGGGGTATAAAAATAGACTTCTAGGGCATCAATGGGGACCTTTTTAATAGCTACCACTTGGAAGAGAAGAAGAGGAGAAACGAAGAATCCTTGAGAGGCGACATTTTGAGGCTAGAGAAGGAGGCAAGAGCATCATCATCAAAGGAAGAGATTTACCACCAAGGAAGGAAGGATCAAGGACTGTGGGGCGGCCTTCGGCAAGGGCAAGCATCATTCAACACTTCTTGGATGAGGAAAGTGTCATTCGGCCGGATCTCCATCTTCTTCTTCATCATTTTGACTAGGGAGTGTCATCTATGAACTCATTCTTCATCTTTCTTGATTTTGTTGTTTTTTGTATGATAGCACACTAGACCCCTAAGGCCACTAGGTGTCAGTGAACCTTGGGTCGTTCATTATGTATTTTGGATGCTTTTTACTTAATTTAAATGCTTAGGTTGATTTATGATTTAGTTCATTATTCTTCTTGCCAAGAACTACTCAATGGAGAGATCCATAGTTCTTTATTGAGTTATACATGTAGATGTAACCTACTCATGTGTATTAGATCATTAATGAACAAAAAGGGGTTTGCTTGTATTGGCATGCAGAGAATTTGGATGTCGATAGCCCTCCGATTTATAAGTGTAGACTTAGGGTAAGTTTACTCTTATCTTGGGATCACTTCGTACTTAATGCAATCATAGGGATGTTGGTTAGGGAAAAATTTCAATCAACATTCATATGGGATTAGGGTTCAATCACCGAGAATTCGGAGTTGATGTAATCTTGAGATCCCTCGGTCTAAATCACCCTTGCTATCTTTTATTGTGCATCCATGTATCATGATGAACCCCAAAGGGGATCCACATCCATAGGCCTTTGCATATTATTGTAGCTCTTGCAATCACTTGTCTCATTCTTTAATTCATATAGTCATATTTTGTTTACTTTCTTGCATCTATTAGAGTAGTTCTCCATGCTAAATATGTTAGGTAAGATAATAGGTCATGAAGGAGTAATAGGAGCTCCTTAGCCCCATGGAATACGATCTTTGTGTTCTTACACGAGGTATTACTTGGCGATCCCGCACACTTGCTAGGAATCAATCATGTTTTTGGCCTCATTGCCCGGGAACTTTAAGGAATTCTAAGAAACATCTAGCTTATTGATCTAGCCATTTATTTATTTATTTACTCTTCTCTTTTACTTTTCATGTGTTCTCAATTATAATTTTTCTTTAATGTGCAGATTGTTTTAAAGGTACATAATGGCAAATTTGAATTCTACACTAGGGAATGAATTGATTATGGCTAATATCTGGCATGAGTGGATTCCATCTCAACAACACTTGTCATATATTCAAGACAATTCTTTCTGCACATTTAGACCATGGGAAGGTTCAACCATAGCAAAGGAGAATAACACTTATAGCGCGATGTTCATAGATTACATGAATTATGGAAAAATTCCACCAAAAGATGAGGCTGATATCGTAATTGACCTGCCCACACTAAACATGGAGGAACTTCAGGCACATCATTCAGATCAGCTGGTTGAACAAAGAAGAGATCAAGGAGAAATGACCAAATGTGTTATGCAGTATATGTACGGCATTGATGACAGTCCAGATGAAAGCTCCTATTACTCCTCCATCACCTATTATCTAACCTTACAACTTAAGCATGATTTACTACTCTAACAAGTGCAATAATATAAACAACTTGCAAGAATAAAAACTATAAGCAGCATAGGAGATCACAAGAGCAACAATGAAATACAGAGGCCTAGGGATGAGGATCCCTTTGAAGGGTCATCATGATATATGGATGCACGGTAATAGCAAAGCTTGGGTGATTTATACCGAAGGATCTCAAGACTAGTCCAATCCCAATTTCTCAGGGATTTAAACCTAATCTCATATGAAAGCCAATAAGGATCTCTCCCTAATCACATTCCTACAATCGCATTAAGTGTAGGGAAATCCAGCAATAAGGAAACACTTACCCTTAGTCTATCCTTAAGATTTGGAGGTGCTACCGACATCAAATTTCTCGGCACAAGAATACCCCTTCTAGCTCATTAATGATCTAGTACATGTGAGTAAGTCACATCTACATGTACAACTCAAGAAAGAACTAAGGATCTCTCCATTTTATAGTTCTAGACATGAAGAAGAATAAGCCAAGATATAAATCAACAAAATTGCATTTCAAATAAAAGTTTGGCATCCAAAATACATGATGAACCCCCTAAGGTTCACCTACATCCGGTGGCCTTGGGGATCTAGTGTGCCATTATACAAACAAACATAACAAACTCGAGAAAAACACAAAACAAATGTATAAGAGGCACTCCCTAGTCCGAATGATGATGAAAAAGAACAATGCTGGCCGAATGATGCTTCCTCTAGCCCAATGAATGCCGAATGCTCCTCCTCCCTTAATGATGAAGCTCTTCCCTTGTAGTTCAAGGTCTTGATCACCTCCAAGCCTCAATCCAAGGTCTCTAAAGATGTCTTCGTTCAACTCCTTCTTCCTCCCAAGTGTTGGATGCCAAAAAATCTCCCAAAGAAATCCTCTAAATCCTCTCTTATACCCCCCAAGCATACTCCCCCAATGGAGGTCATATGAGGCATTAAATGAGACTCACAAACTCTCCCAAAAGCCATCCATATCAGGTCCATACTTTGTCAATGAGGGGGTCCATACTGGGTCAATATGGGGGTCATTGATGCAGTATGAACTAAGCAAAATCCCATTCTTCTCTTATAACAGTGTCCATACTGGGTCAATGAGCTCCTCATTGAGGCAGTATACCTTCAATCAATTCTTGGCTCGAAAATCCTCCAGGTGCTATAGTGGATACTATAGTGCCACTTCTATAGTGCCACTACATCAGTTTTGCTACAGTGAAAATGCTACAGTACCGAGCCCTGGTTTTCTTCTCTTTTTCCATCCAAATCGTATCTCTGTATCTTCCATGGCATTTTCATGCCCTACGAAGCAAATAATACTCGATTAAGCACAAGACGGGCATCCATTCATATAAAAATACATAGTAGAAGTATGAAATACATATACTATAGTACGTACATTTAGACACTTATCAAACCCAGTGCAAAGTGGTTCCAAAAAAGGTTGATGGTTGTGATCACCAATGAGAAAAATGAGTTAATTCCAACCCAAATGATCATTGGATGGTGTGCCTGCATTGATTATAGAAAATTGAATGGTGCTACTCGAAAGGATCATTTCCCACTACCATTCATTGACCAGATGCTTGAGCGACTAGCGGGGCACTCCTACTACTATTTCTTGAATAGTTTTTCTAGGTATTTCCAAATCTCCATTGCATCGGAAGATCAAGAAAATACCACATTCAAATGTCCTTATGGAACATTTACTTATCACCGCATGCCCTTCAGGCTATGTAATACCTCTGCCACTTCTCAGAGTTGCATGATGGCAATTTTTGAGGAAATGGTGGAAGACTTTATGGAGGTGTTCATGGATGATTTTTCTGTCTTTGGTGATTTAGTTGAGTTATGCCTCGAAAATCTAGAACTTGTTCTCATCGGGTGCGAGGAAAATAATCTTGTTCTAAGTTGGGAGAAATGCCATTTCATGGTCCAAGAAGGGATAGTACTTGGTCACAAACTCTCCAAAGAAGGAATTAAGGTAGACAAAGTAAAGATCTCTGTCACAAAAAAGCTACCTCCCCCAACTTTAGTAAAAGCCATCAGAAGTTTTCGGGGACATGCAAGTTTCTATAGAAGATTCATCAAGGATTTCTCCAAAATTGCTAGACCCTTAACAAAGTTATTGGAAAAAGATGTTTTGTTTGAGTTTGACAATGATTGCATAAGAGCTTTTATTACACTTAAGGAAAAAGCTAGTCCAAGCACCTATAATGGTAGCTCCAGATTGGGACTCTCCATTTGAACTGATGTGTGATGCAAGCAATTTTGCAGTGGGTGTAGTCCTTGGGCAGTGACGAGACAAACATTTCCATCCCATATTTTATGCAAGCAAAACTTTGACGGGAGCGCTAGAAAATTGCACTACAACTTAGAAGGAACTACATGCCATGGTGTTTGCTATCGATAAATTCAGGTTTTATCTAGTTCTTTACAAGGTGATGGTTTATACTGATCATTCAGCCCTGTGATACCTACTTAGCAAGTCAGATTCTAAGCCGCGATTGATTAGATGTGTTTTGTTACTTCAAGAGTTTGATCTTGAGATCAAGGACAAGAGAGGGACAGAGAACCATGCAGCGGATCATTTATCCCGTTTGGAGAATCCTAGTCTCGAAGCTTTGAGAGAGAAAGACATCAATGAGTCATTTCCTAAAGAGCACTTGTACGATATTCAGGCAGTGGAAGAGAAAGAGCCACCATGGTTTGCTGATTTAGCCAATTACTTGGTTGGAGTAGTCATCCTAAAATGGTTCACACATCAACAATAGAAGAAATTATTTTCAGACCTCAAACACTACATGTGGGAAAACCCTTACCTATTCAAAATTTGTTTAGATCAGGTTGTTCGAAGATGTGTATCGCAAATAAAGGATTTAAGTATCCTGAAACACTATTATTCAGGACCAACTGGGCCCATTATAATGCAAACCGAATAGCGAAGAAGATTCTTGATTTGGGTTTCTATTGGCCGTCATTATTTCAAGACACCAAAAAGTTTATATAATCATGTGATAGATGTCAGGATAAGATGCCCCAGAATTGGAATGAAGCTTGTGAAGTCTTTGATGTGTGGGGGATCAACTTTATGGGGCCCTTCCCAAGCTCCAATGCTTACAAATTCATCCTTGTGGTAGTCGATTATGTGTCTAAATGGGTGGAAGCTCAGGCCTTACCAAAAAGGGACGCAAGGACGGTGGTAAAATTCTTAAAGAAATTATTCTCAACTTTTGGAACACCCTGGGTAATCATTAGTGATCGAGACACTCACTTTTGTAATGCTCAATTCGCAAAAATTATGAAGTGTTATAATGTCTACCACAAATTAGCAACATCATATCACCCACAAACTAGTGGCCAAGTGGAAGTTTCCAATAGAGATTTAAAACGAATTCTGGAGAAAACTGTTTCTCAAAATAGAAGAGATTAGGCAGAGCACTTAGATGACACTCTCTGGGCATACAGGACTGCATACAAGACCCCTTAGGAACCACTCCTTATAGGCTAGTCCATGGAAAAGCCTGCCACTTACCCGTTGAACTTGAACATAAAGCTTATTGGCCTATTAAATTTCTAAATCTTGATTCTTCTCTTGCAGGTTGCACAAGGAAACTCCAACTGAATGAACTGCATGAATAGCGTGCCACGGCATATGAGAATTCAAAACTCCACAAAGAAAGGATGAAGGAGTACCATGATAGACATATAAAGCACCCTAAACAATTTCAAGAAGGAGACCAAGTATAACTATTCAACCCTAGATCCAGGGAAGCTGAAATCATGATGGTTGGGTCCATACACTGTCATTCAAGTTTTTACACACTAAAAAAGGTACTTTTAAAGTGAATGGACAAAGATTAAAATTATACTTCAACAACAACACTTCTAAGGCAACCGGGGGTAGCTTCAAACTTTTCGAACACCCATAAGGTAAGTAACAAGGTACGTCAGGCTCGTGACGTTAAACAAGCACTTCTTGGGAGGCAACCCAAGCATTCAGCAGTTCTATTTTCATTTTTTCATACTCTTTGTGTTAGTTTCATTATTATTTGTTGTATTTTCTTAGTTGTTATAAATTTGAATAAGTCCATGCTCACAAGTTTTACGCATTTTGCTTATCATCTAGGTTGTGGTTTAATCATTTTCCATGTTGAGAAACACTTGTGCTTGTTATTATTTCATGCATTAGATCAAATTTTTATGCTTTTCTTTGAAGTTGGAGATGTTCTAAAACACTTTAAAACCATTTCTATCCACTTAGAGAAGAGAATAATGTCCCATGAATAATTCTAGGGGGTATATAGCCTCAATGAGGACCTCATTGAAGCCGTCTGCCCCATCCAGAAACATTAGCTTAGGGAATATGGCCTTAATGAGGGCCTCATTGAGACTGTCTACCCTAAACAGAGAGAATGAATGACAAGTGCTTGTGTGATAAGAATACAAAGTGTTCTTTCCTTGTGTTGAGTATTACTTTTCTCGGGTTTTAACGCTAATATGGGTGTATTTATGTTACTTTCATGCAGGTAGGGTTGTGAGGCCGATTATGAGAGAAAGAAGCCAATGTGGGTCGTAATGCACTAATTTGGAGGAAATCTTGCTAAGGTTCAAACGCGAAGACATAGGTCGGGTTGCAGATGCAGGAATGTGTGCCAACCTCCTCATACTCGACTTAGCACAACTATTTGGAGGAGCACAAGGGTAGTCACATTCAAGCATTCCGACTTGTGCATATAGAACAAGATCTCCACCAACATGTCCGTTATTAAAGAAGCAAGGCGATCCACGACGTAAATGTGTGCCCGTTTGCGCTACCTCGATGAAATTATGGCTTTGGGAGTATTTCAGGCCGGTACTGTAGCAGGGTATTGTAGAAAACACTGTAGCAAAAATACCGCAGCAGCACTATTTACAGCCAAGCGAGAAAATAGGAAAACAGAGAATCCACACGGGCGTGTGGAAATTCCACACGCCCGTGTGAAAAATCCACAGGGGCGCCCACATGGGCGTGTGGATTCCCGATTCCAGCCCTATGAAAGCCGATTTCAGAATTCTTTTCTCCATCTTTTCCCCAACATGAGAGAGGACGGCGGCTAGGGTTTTCAGACGTATTGGCTAGGGCTTTGGAGAGGTTCAGCGGCTCCGACATCGCACGCCGTTTGGAAGAAGGTTAGTGGGAGAGGTTTCGTCGGCACCGATCTGGCGAGGTATATCCTAGGCCGGACAATGGGACCCTTGCGACGAGTAGAGGACTCTCCACAAAACCATCACCACGACTAACGAGGGGGTTTTCTATGGATGCTTTGTTTTTACATTCGATTTCATTGATTGTATCTAGCTCCATGGAGAGCTAAACCCCTAGTGGGTACTTGGGTATTTGTGAACCCTAGGATGTATTCGTTTCATTGAATCTCTTTATTATGCTTTGAATTAATTGATGGTTTTTGTGCGTTCCAATCTTGGAGACTTGATTGTATGAATACTCCCCTAGAGTGACACTATGGTTGAGAGTTCTTGTTGGTAACTCTTGTGAGTTAGTGACACACCATGAGAGTTAGACAAAGCTAGATTGGAAAGAGTTGAGAGGGTGAGTCAAGAGGTAGCGGAGCGTCTCCTTTCCCCTCCGGTGTGATCTATCCTACCTCCACGCTCCAAGAGTTCTTTGCGGCCATGTAGAGTGAATGTGCTAAGAGATGACCTTCCACCGGGGCTTAGTTGCGAGTGTAACGGATTGAAGCGTTGAAGTGATTTTAGGACGTAGGGCTTAATTGTGGCTAGGGATCTTCCACCTAGACCAAAGGGTTAGGCATATACATAGGAATAGGGTTTATCACATGGAATCACTAGAGCTCATTGCAATTCTATGCGAGTGCGAGGTTGTGAGGTTATTCAATCTCTCCTCCGGAACATGTATAGAGTTAGGCATGGTTGACCTTAGATTTGGGATCATGTAATTAAGAATTTCCATGACTCATTGTTGCATCAATTAGGAAGTATAATAGAGGGTTCTTGCACTTGAAACGATTGTCCTAGGCGGATCAATATCTGAGTACCCCATCTTTATTGATTGCCTTACCTTCTCCTTTACTTGTGCTCTCTATCTTGTTACTTTTATTTTCATTATTTCATATTTTGTCACACTTATCACTAATCATCTTCCACATTAGTTAAGAAACAACTTAAGTATCTTTATTACCTACTCTCTATGGATACGATACCCACTCATCTGGGATTATTACTTCGACACCCGTGCACTTGCGGTTTACACGCATATACGGACGTGTCAATGAACTATCCTATAAGGCCTCAATGAGGCCCTCATTGAGGCCATATAGGCTGTAGTCCCTCTCTTATCATTCTACCATTTTTTCTCTTTCCTCATTCTTTCATCTTCTTCAACTGAACTTCTCTCTTCTTCCTCTATCAAACCTTGGCCAAATCTTCTCATCTCTTCTTCTAGATCATCTCCTAACCTCTTTAATAAGTCGATCTAGTGGTTTTATTTGACCTTAACACAAGTTTTCTCTAGATCTTAAGTTAGTCATTTGGTGCCCTAGTTTTATATTTTTCATTTCATTCTTGTTTTCGTTGACTTGTTTGTAGATTCTTAAAGCATATGGCTTGCCTTTTGTGGTGTGAACATCATGGTTGTGGTTTCATGTGATTTTATGTACAATTGTTTTTTGTTTTCATGATCATGCGGAGATGCTTGCAAGAGGAATAGTATCCATACGGAGAATAAATAGCCGTATGGTCCCTATTCATTGAATTTTTTGAAGTTCTTCTTCAATTTTTACAACAAATTTCGAACTATTTTGAATTCCTTTAAGCTTGATATGATCTATCCTTGATGTAGGGATGTCAAACGTTAAAAAACTCTCCTCCAAACATCCAAAAAATGAGATTCACACCCCCGAAGCACCCCATTTCACTCATGCTCTGCACAAGTCAAGATACAAAATTTTAAAGGCCAAATGATTTGCACATTTTGGCACATTGAATGGGGTATTTTGGAGGAAGTCAGGATAGATGAACAAGTGAAGAAGCTACTATCACACAATGGTTGGGCGAATTTATTCTCAATTGCTGATCCTACTTTTTGCCAACTTATTTTTTAGGTTTTAAGCACGTTTAAAGCATGCCAAGATGAAAGAAATATCATTGCTCGAAGACAAGGAGCCATTCACTTTCAAGCCTTTGGAAGGTCTCATGAAATGAATCACTTGAAGTTCATAAAGTACTTAGTGATTTATGATGACCAATCCATTGTCATGATGCCATTCGGCCAACTACAAGTTGATTTCCCACCATACATGAATGCAAACCATAATTGGACCGCCTTAGCACCTAGTGACACTAAGAACACTCGGAAAGCAACTCATATGGTGAACCCCGTGCATAGATATGTTCATGCTCTTATGGCTCGTTCTATTGGGAGTCAGAAGGATAGTACTAGGGTGGTTACATAGTTAAACTTATACACCATGTATGGTATTCTTGAGCAGCATCCTCTCCATCTTGGGCACCTTGTGGCAGAAGCATTCATTCATCAAGAGTAGTGTGTTTGATTGGGAGCCATCTTTGTGGGCCCATACATCACCAGGATAATTTCCTATATGAATTTGATGGACCGCACTAGAGATATGACCATTGTCAGGGATGTGGCATCCCTTGGAGCAACCATCTTGCGAGCGATAGGGTTATTTGAAAAGAAAGGTATCAAATATAGACTTACCCGACACTCGACCATGGGAGGATCCAGTCAACACGAATCAGCTGAGGCAGATTTAGAGTCTGAAGAGTCACCTACTCATTCCACCCCTGGTACCTCATTTTCACTAGATGTTGACACTCGGCTCAAGGTAATGGAGGGTGACATTCAAGCCATACATCACAAGATATGAGGTTAGTTCCACCAGATTTTACAGTGACAGTGCCAACTCACAGATAACTTTAATCATTTTGTCATCTCCTCTCGTGGGTCATCCTCACATACCGCTACCACTTCTTGCCCCATCGCGCCACCTCCTGCAGCAGCTTTTGACGATCGGTTCCATTTTTGATCGTAGACACTTGTTTTATTTCCATAGTGTTTTGTTTTGTTTTACTTTCTGCATGTGTGTTTGTTTGGTACTAATAAGTTGGGAAGGGTTATGCCCTACCTACCTTTTATAGAACTTTGTTTGCTTTTGTCTACTATATGCATTTGACTACTCCCTAGTGTGTAATCTTTACATTTAAATTTTTCTTTGGAATGATGATGTCCCTTTTTGCCTTGCAGGGCATTAAGGAAGCTTGGTGAGCCTCTTCACATTCAATGGAGATCGGACTTTAGCTCGCCATAGTTTGTGTTCGAGTCCCTCTTTGCCATTTGCACAAGATAAACTGGGGAAGTTCATTTTCACCTTCCTCTATTGTTTTCATTGCTTATCTTACCATGGTTTTCATGATTGTGTACATTGGGAAGTTCATTTTCACCCTCCTCTATTGTTTTCATTGCTTATTTTACCATGGTTTTCATGATTGTGTACATTGGGGACAATGTACAACACTAGGTGTGGGGATGGGTGTACTTCATGTATTAGGGTCATTGTTTACACGCTAGTGTTACCCATGATGGCTTGTTCATTCTTGTAAGATTCTTCTAGCATGGATTAATGATTGATGTGAGTAACATTTTTGTTGTTGTACTCTATTGAATCCTATTTCACCTCTAGTATTGTCTTGTGCACTAGAAGTTTTTGTTGATGCCTTAGGAATAGCCAACATGACTACTCTAACTCTCTTGTATGCTTAACACAACTTTGAGTACTTGGCCTTAGAAAACTAAGTTCTTTCTTTCAATAAACTCCAAAGAACTTATATGTTTATTGAGCTAGCCCTAGTTTTATGGCATGTAGAGTAGTCTGAAGACATGATCTAGGGTGAATATAAAAAAAAAGCCTATGTCAATATTCATCTACTAATGAAGCATGAATGCATCTATGTAGACTGTAATCAAGTAGTTGGGTGACTCTTATGCATAACCAGCATGTGCATCCTCTAGGAAGATTTTTTTGTGCAGTCTATTAGTTGAACTTGAAAAGAAATGAAATGAAAATAAAAACCCTAGTGATCTTTTTGACTGCCTACTGGAGGTTCTGAGAAGAAAAAGGGAATTTTTTTCAAGTTCAAGGGTTAGAAGGATCTTACTTGTTCATTGAAGTAGCTGATAAATGCTTGAGTAGATATATTTTTATATATGTTTTACATGCATTGAGCATCATTTTTACAATGGTTTATGTCTCATATTGTGTATTTGGTGTTCTTTTATGCATATAGGTTATGAATGCCTTGAAGAGTAAAAAGGAAGCAAAGATAGGCTATAAAGACACAATGTTGGGAGTTCTTGTTCAATTCAAGGACCAAGACACGAGAGGAGTTCATGAACATGGAGATGTGTGCCAACTTCTAATATGATTCTAGTCAATTCACTAGTTGGAAGGGCACAAAGGCAGCCACATCTTCATGTTCCTTCTCTTTGTGAAGATTGCATGACCTCTCAAAGATACGTCGATGAAGAAAAGTTTTATAACCTACCACATGGATGTGTGCCCGGACATGTGGCATCAAGAGAAGAGTGTTTGGACATGTAGCAAAATTATTGTTCACTCGTGGAAACTCCTGCAGCCACGCGGACACATGGAAAATCCACATGGGCGCGTGGGGGCACATGACAGACTCGGTCTAAGGCCTATAAATAGCTGTTTTGCCCTATTCTTTCTCATCTTTTGTGCGGCTCTTGCGGAGTGAGATGGCTAGGGTTTGGAGAGGAGGTCTTTGTGGCTTTGGAGGATCTTCGTCACCAACTTTGATTGATTCCTCCTCCGTCATAGCATCAAGGAAGCCATTGGTAAACCTAGCTTCGGAGTGGGTCCTTCAAGACGTCGAAGCTCTCCATCAAGGCCATCAGTTCATATATAAGGGGGTTTATTTCTATGGTTTTAATGTACTTTCATTCATTGATGGTGTGTTTTATATGTTGCTCCATGGAGAGCTAAAACCCTAGAGGTTATTTGGGCTTGTGAACCCTAGGATTCTCATCTTTTGCGGATTTGCTTAGTGTTTCTATTTAATCCGAGTTTGATTAAGTTTTAATCTTGATTGTCTAATGCTTGCTTGCCTTATTGATTTTTTGGTTATTTGGTTTGCATGATTTGTTACCTTGGTGAGAGAGAGGTCTCCATTAGGGTTAGAATCTCAAGATTGAAGAGGGTTGAGAGGGTGAGTCATGAGATAGGAAGCATCCCCTTTCCCCTCTGATTGGTATATTCTATCTCCGTTACCTAAGCTCTACGTAACCATATTTGGTGTGAGGCATGAGATTGAGAGATTTCTCCACCGGGACCTTGTAGGGGGTTAGGATCCTTCACCGGGAATTAGGGTTGGATCAATCTTTAGGAATTGGATAGACCTCTTGGAATCCCTAGAGTGCTTTGCGGTCATATGTGGTGTGAGATGTTGAGATTGAGCGATTTCTCCACCAGGACCTCGTAGGGGACTAGTATCGGCGATTTGGAGACCGGATCTGATTATATTTGGATTTTCATGACTTAACATACTCATCATAGAAACACTTTGCTTATCCGGTACCTAATACCTGAATCCTAGGGGGAGCATTGCCCGAATACCCCACTTTTACTGATTGAGATTTCCATCCATTTCACCCTTGCATATTCGTCTCCGATATTCATTTCTTCGCACATTAGATCACCACACCTTTCCATTTATCATTAGGCTAGAAAGCAGAGAAGAAGTTAGTACTAGTAGCCCTATTCACTGTGGATTCAACTCACTGGGTATTTTATTACTTCGACACCCATGCACTTGCGATTCAGACACATATTCGGACGTCTCAGTAGCACTTAGTATTTTAAGACTTAATACTCTTTGCATGTGGAGTGATTAGCATCTAGAGCTGTGTTGATTGAAGTCAGCAAGCTAGACTAAGTCAGGGAAAATGATATAGAAAATTCACACACATGGCACAGACATATAAGAGTTGAGATAGGAATTGATATACTTAGAATGTATTTTATTGGAATTGAGATAGAAGGATCTAAATATACGTATTTTAGTGCATGTATTTTATAAACTTAGCATGTATTTAGTAGGAATTGATGTCGCTTTATGCTTAATCGAGTATTATTTGCATTGTAGGGCATAGAGGAGCCATGGAGAACATGAAGATACAATTAGGGTGAAAAACAAAAGAAAACAAGGTCTCATAATACTGTAGCGTGGATACATGGATCGAGTAGATATATTTTTCTATATGTTTTACATGGATTGAGCATCATTTTTACCATGTCTTATGTCTCATATTGTATATTTAGTGTTCTTTTGGGCAATTAGGTTATGAATGAGACACGCCTGTTGCGTGTGACCCGCAAGTACATGGGTTTGTCGAAGTAATAAATCCCAGGTGAGTGGGGTATCAAATCCACATGGAATAAGGAATGGAAACACCAAGATTGCTACTTAAATAAGTGGAAATGAAATAATGATGGTGTGGATAAAGATCGATGCAAACAAAATAAAGAAAATAAGAAAGAAAGGCACAATAAAATGAGAGGAAAAGCAATCGATAAAAGTGGGGTACTCGGATATTGTTCCTCCTAAGATTATTGCTTCATGTGCAAGACCAACTATTATGTCTCCTAACTGATGCTTAATGAGATGTGGAAATCCTAAAATACACGGTCCCAAACCTAAGGTCAACCGTGACTAACTCTATACTATGCCCCGGCGGAGAAATCGTTCAATCTCAACAGCTCACACTATGTATAGTTGCAAGAAGCTCTAGGGATTACACGTGATAAACCCTATTCCTATATGTAGATCTAGCCCTTTGGTCCAGGCGAAAGACCCCCAATCACAATTAAGCCCCAGGTGTTAAAGTCACCTCAGCGCTTCACTATGTTGCTCGTGCAACTAAGCCCCAGTGGAGTTCATCCCTTAACCCTTCACTCTATTGTAACCGCAAACAACCCTTGGAACATGGAGATAGGATAAATCACACTGGAGGGGAAAGGGGACACTCCGTTACCTCTCGACTCACCCTCTCGACCCTCTGCAATCTTGCTTTGTCTAACTCTCATGATGTGTCACTCACTCATGAGGATTACCAATGTAGCCTTATCCTCTTCAAAGGTCTCTGATAAGTGCTTGTGCGATATGAATGCGAAGTGTTCATTCCTTATGTTGAGCATTACTTTTCTCAGGTTTTACACTAATATGTGTGTTTTTATATTACTTTCGTACAGGTAGGGTTGTGAGGCCAAGTATGAAGGAAAGAAAGCAATGTGGATTACAATGCACTGATTTTGGAGGAAATCTTGCTAAGGTTCAAACGCGAAGACATAGGTCGATGTGAGATGCTAGAGTGTGTGCCAACCTCCTCGTATCCAAGTTGGCACATCCATTTGGAGGGGCACAAAGGCAGTCACACTCGAGCATTCCGACTTATGCACATAGAACAAGAGCTTCACCAACGTGTCTATCATTGAAGATGCAAGTGATCCACGATGTGAACATGTGCCCGTTTGCGTTACTCCGATGAAAGTATGGATTCGGGAAGCTATTCATGCCGGATACCGTAGCAGAGCACTGTAGCAACATGGTAGAAAGTAATGTAGCAGCACTATTCACAGCCGGCCGAGAAAACAAAAGTTCAGAGGATCCACACGGGCGTGTGGAAATTATCCATGCCCGTGTGGAAATTCCCCACGAGCGCGTGAAGCATCGACGCCCGTGTAGTCGCCCAATTCCAGCCCTATTTAAAGCCGAATCCGCCTCGATTTTATTATTCTTTTCTCCATCTTTTCCCCAACTTGAGAGAGGGCTTCGGCTAGGGTTTCGAGGGGTATTGGCCATGGTTTTGGAGAGGTTCTACGGCTCCGACATCGTTATTTCTTAGGAAGAAGGTTGGTAGGGGAGCTTCCGTCGAGGCGTATCCTATACCGGACGAGGGAATCCTTGGACGATGAGTAGAGGACTTTCCACAAGACCATCGACATGACTATCGAGGGGGTTTCATTATGGATTCATTGCTTTTACATTCTATTTCTTTGATTGTACTTAGCTCCATGGAGAGCTAAACCCCTAGTGGGTACTCAGGTTTTGTGAACCCTAGGATGTATTTGTTTCTTTGAACCTCTTTATTATGCTTTCAATAAATTGATGTTTATTGTGAGTTCCAACCTTGAATGCTCGATTGTATGAACATTTCCCCTAGAGTGACACTAGGGTTGAGAGTTCTTGTTGGTAACCTTGTGAGTGAGTGACACACCACGAGCGTTAGACGAAGCTAGGTTGGAGAGGGTTGAGAGGGTGAGTCGAGAGGTACAGGAGCGTCCCCTTTCCCCTCCGGCGTGATAGATTCTACCTCCGTTCCTCGAGTTCTTTGTGGTCATAATAGAGTGAATAGTCTAAGGGATGAACTTCCGCTGGGGCTTAGTTGCATGTGCAATGGAGTGAAGCGTTGAGGTGATCTTAGTATCTAGGGCTCAATTGTGGTTAGGGACCTTCCACCTGGACCAAAGGGTTAGGTCTATAATAAGGAAGAGGTTTATCACTTGGAATCCCTAGAGCTCATTGCAACTCTATGCGAGTGCGAGGTGTTGAGATTGTTCGATTCCTCCTCCGGGACATGTATAGAGTTAGGCATAGTTGACCTTAGATTTGGGACTATGTAATTAAGGATTTCCACGACTCACCATTGCATTGATTAGAAAGTATAATAGAGGGTTCTTGCACTTGGAACAATTATCCTAGGTGGAGCATTATCCGGGTACCCCATCTTTATCGATTGCCTTATCCCCTTATTTACTTTTGCTCTCTTACTTGTCGCTTTTACTGTTGAGAATTGAATCATTGTCACACTCATTATCATTGATCTTTCACATAGCTAAGAATCGAATTAAGTATTTTTATTCCCTACTCCCTCTGGATTCGATACCCGCTCACCCGGGATTATTACATTGACAAACCCGTGCACTTGCGGGATATACGCAAGGGGATCTTGTCAGTCTCCTTGTCAAGCCTAGGACACACCTCGGTGGACCGGTGCTGACAAAAGCTCCCCCAATAACTATCTTCCAAGAGAAACATGGTATTGAAACCATAGAACCCCTCTAAAAGACTTGCCAATGGTTCTCTAAACCCTAGCCGACGGCCTCTCTAAAGTGGGAGAAAAGATGGGAAAAAGGATGAAAGATGGATCCCCAAATCGATACGGGTCACAGCTTTATAAAAGGCTGGAATCGGGCATCCACACGGGCGTATGGAATTTTCACACGCTTGTGTGGATTTCTATAAAACTGATTTTCCGCGGGTTGTGAACAGTTACAGCTACAGTAAATTGCTACAGTAATTTGCTACATTACTCGGCCAAAATACTCCCAAATCCACGCTTTTCATCGAGACAACATTAACGGCCACACGTCTATGCCCTAGATCGCGTCACTTCTTCAATAAAAGGTCTCATTAGTGAAGATCTTGCTATCATTGCACAAGTCATGATACGCAAATGTGACTGCCTTTGTGCCCCTTCAAACCATTGTAATTGCTTGAGCGCATGGAGGATGGCACACATTCACGTATCTTCAATCACAACTTGTGTCTTAACATTTATTCACTCCAAGATCCCATCAACAAAGTGCATTCATGATCTACTTTAGTTTCTTCCTTTGATATTTGGCTTCACAACCCTTCATGCATGAAAGTTCACAAATATACATGCATTAGCGTTAAAACCTAATAAAAGTAATGCTCATAGTAAGAAACGAATATTTTGTATTACTAATACACAAGCACTTATCAGAATGCCTTGAAGAGTCAAAAGGAAGCAAAGATAGGCTATCAAGACACAATGTTGGGAGTTCTCGTTCAATTCAAAGACCAAGATATGAGAGGAGTTCATGAACGTAGAGATGTATGCCAACTTCCAAGGAGATTCAAGCCAATTTACTAGTTGGAAGGGCACAAAGGAAGTTACATATTCATGTTGCTTCTCTTTGTAAAGATATCAAGACTTTTTTCAAATGATAAATCGACGAAGAAAACTCTTTTAACCTACCACATGGATGTGCCTGGCCATGTGACTTCAAGAGGAGAGTGTTTAGACCATGATTATGTAGAGTAATGTAGCTAAGCATTGTAGCAAAAATATTGTAGCATTTTTTACTATAGCAGTACTGTAGCAGAATTGATAAGTACTTGTGTATTAGTAATACGAAGAATTATTTTCTTATGATGAGTATTACTTTTATTAGATTTTAGTGCTAATATATTTGTATTTGTGTTACTTGTGTGCATATTGGGTTATAAAGCCAAATGTAGAGAAAAGAAGCCAAAGTAGATCGCGATTGCACTTTATTAATGGAATGTTGGAGTGAACAAATATAAAGATACAAGTTGTGCTCGAAGATACGTGAATGTGTGCCAACCTCCATGCGCTCAAGCAATTACATGGTTAGGAGGGGCACAAAAGCAGTCATATTTGTGCATTCTGACTTGTTCAATGCTAGCAAGATCTTCGTCAATGTTATCTTTTACTGAAGAAGCAACCTGATCTACGACATAGATGTGTGCCCATTTATGTTGCCTCGATGAAAAGTGTGGATTCGGGAGTGTTTTGGGCAGAGTACTATAGCGGGATACTGTAGTAATTTGATGTAGTAGTTACTGTTCATAGGCCGTTGAAAAACCAAGTTCTGTAGATTCACACGAGCATGTGAAAATTCCACACACCAGTGCGGATTCCCGATTCTAGCCTATATAAAGCCGCAATTCAGCCCGATTTCAGAATTCTCTTATCCGTCTTTTCCCCAACTTTGGAGAATCCTATGGCTAGGGTTTAGGGGGACTTTGGCAAGTTTTTTAGAGTGGTTCTACGGCCAGTAACACCACTTTCCTCTGGAAGAGAGTTATTAGGGGAGAATCCGTCAAGAGGATGAGGCTACTCCACAAGACCATCGACATGAATACCGAGGGGGTTTTACATATGGATTGCGTATTTTTACTTTCGATTTCATTGTTGATTGTATCATGCTCCATGGAGAGCTAAATCCCTAGTGGGTACTTGGGCTTGTAAATCCTAGGATGTTATTATTTCATTGACCTATTATTATGCTTTTCTTAATTGATGTCTTTAATTGAGTTCCAATTTTGAATACTTGGTGAATGATTTCTCCTTTAGAGTGACACTAGGGTTGAGAGTCTACATTAGTAATCCTTGTGAGGGAGTGACACACCATTTGGGTTAGACAAAGCAAGATTGGAGAGGGTCGAGTGAGTGAGTCGAGAGGTAGCGGAGTGTCCCCTTTCCCCTTTGTTGTGATTAATCCTACCTCCATATTCCAACGGTTCTTTACGGTCATAATAGAGTGAAGTGCTAAGAGAGGAACTCCGCTGGAGCTTAGTTGTACAAGCAACAGAGTGAAGCGTTGAAATAATCCTTAATATTGGGGCTTAATTGTGACTACGGGTCTTTCGGCTACACCAAAGGGTTAGACCTACTTTAGGGAATAGGGTGAATCACTTGGAATCCATAGAGCTTCTTCCAACTATACATAGTGTGAGGTATTGAGACTGATTGATTTCTCTACCGGGGCATAGTGTAGAGTTAGTCACGGTTAACCTTAGGTTTAGGACCATGTATATTGGCGAGTTGTGTTGGTCTTTTGTATGTCCATTTGAAAGCGAGCCGAAATGGGTCAACCCGTTTGAGTTAAGGTTATGGGCGTGGCGGGGCGGGCTTTAATTTTCTAAAAAAAATTTAAAAAAAAAGATTAAATGAGGATAAATATTTTAGGTGCTTTATGTAATATCATGGTATTGATATTTCTCTTATCTTTAGTTGTTCAATTCATGTGGGAACTTTTGAATGTTGGGTTAATTGCTTAACTTGGTTGGATATATTGTTATTTAGTTGTTTTATTATTTTAGTTGTGTGATTTATTATAACCTTATGCGTAAAATATTTTTTGAAATATGTCTTTTGTATTATTTTTTCTGCTTTAATAAATATCTTTTGGTTTGGTTTGGTTTGTTAAAAAAAAATCAATATATAAAATATATAATTTTTAAATGTTTTATATTTTTAGTGGGAAAGCCCACTCAACCCGCCAACCCAAGGTGGGTTGGGTCGGGTTGTCATTTTGCCAACCCGCCAAATGGCAGGCCGACCCACCCCGCCCCGCCAAATGACGGGTTTTGATAGCCCGCGGGCCAGCCCGCTCCGCCGGCCCATTTTGACAAGTCTATTCAGTAAGTCTCTATTTCCATCATCTTGATATAATATCAGCAGTATCTCAGATGTCTTAGAGACCAAGCATCACTGAGATGTCACTCTTAAGAAGATAATATTAGTAATTAATCATTATCTCTTACTTTTGGTCACCAAGTCTTAACACAAGTCCCCTGCCCTTCAAATAGATGCTCAATACCTATCCTCATAGAGAAATAGCCTACACCAAGTCTTATCTTACAAAAGTGGGTTCCATTTATAAGCATAAGATTTATGAAGCACTTTTTATATGAAAACATGACACTTGTGCAGTGAGCTGAACTAGTTGAGGACAAGCTACAAGGAGGGCTAGTAGCTTAGGTGGCTCTTAAGCTCTTTTGAGTGTCAATATTCTCATAAACCAAATGATTTTAACATATATTCTTTAAACATGTTAAAAGAAATAAAACCTTCATATAAAAATCGCATGTTCCTAGGAAAAGAAGCCCCAAGGGGCATTTACCCCTCCATTTACTAACTTAATGGCTCTGATACCATGAGAGGGGATGGTTGTGCTTTCTTACAACTAGGGGTTGTGAGAGTTATCGGAATGGAGCTAAGAAAGTTAGGAAAGAGTTTAGAATGGAGATGATAAGATGAGAAGATGAGAGAGATGAATTTACAAAGTTATTAATCAAAAGTTGATAATTTCATTCATGTCCTCCGAATACTCACAGGGCTTCTTCTTACATAAAAGAAGAAATTACTATTTTAAAATCATGGATGCCCATGGTTTTATAAAACCACTTGATGTAACAAGTCATGCCACATTATTCTACCTAAAGTTGGTTTTGACTAATTTTACATAATTTTTAACTATTTTTACAAGATCATTAATAACAACCCTAAATACCTTACCTATAGTAGGGTTTGACTATAATAATCATATAATCATAACTGTAATTACAATATTTAGAGTAGGCATTGATAAATTTTACACAGTAATGCTTATGTTCATCTTGCTCATAAATTAATTTGAAATACAAGATATATTTTGTTAAAATTAATTTTACATAAATTTATTCATTTTTCATGGAAGAAACAAAACCATGCCAAAAGCTATTTAAAAAAATATGTTAAAAATGTGCCAAATGCAGTACCAAAATGGTTGCATCAAAAAGTGTAAAAAAACATGCTAAAAACCATAGCAAATGCCTAACCAAAAAAAAAATAACAAAAAAGGTGTCAAATAAGCAAATGACAATGTTTAATATGGTATTAAGAAACCTTGCCAAAATCTGTGACAATGTGTGGCACAATAATGAGAAGAAACCATGTCAAAATATATTTATCACATATGCTATAGGCTTGAATATTTTTTTCATACCAAATGTTGTGCCAAGGTTAATTTGTCAAGGTTTTTAGCTTATTTCCATAACAAATTATCCTACCAATTTGAAACTTTTCTTCTAGTGTCACCCTCCAAAGGTTCAATATGTTTTCATTTATAAAATATTTCTATAAGAAGATAAAAGTTTTGCTTTAAATCAATTTAAAATATCAAAATTGTTTACAAAGATTGGTATGCAAATTATAATTAAAGAAGTTGTGACAAAGAAAAACCTTATATATATATATAAATGTGCAACACGTTAATTAAACATCTTCGCAAAATCAAAGTTGGTATTTCCCTATCTTTCTTGATCAGAGTTTATAGTTTTAAGTCTCTACTTGTTAAATTATCTTGTTAATATTTTTTTTAAAAATAATTAATTAATTAATGTTTGTTTTTATAAATTTAAAAATAATTTTAATAAAAAATAAAATATAAAACCGTATTTAGCCTAAAATTTGAGGGTCAAAAATCATTTTACCCCACTACAAAATTATTCAATCAAATTGAATCCATTAGACACAAAAATGAAATTATATTTTTGAAGATGAGAACAAAAATAAGACTATTATCACCCTGAGACATTGAAAAAAAATAAAATAAAGAAAGCAGGAACTTATGAGCAATAAATTGATGATAAAAATTAAAGAAAAAATAAATTCATTTAAAAAAAATTAGAGAAAAAATTGTAACAAAAGAAAATAATTTATGTTTTTGAGAAAATAACAAAGAATACGATTACAATAGGTGGACATTGGAGGAACAGCGTGCCAAGTGATTTTTTATGACAGAGAAATAAAATTAATGGTGTAATGAAAAAATATGAAAATATTTCTATTTTTTCTTAAAGTCAATAGTTTTTTTAAAAAATAAGTAAATTAAACATAATTTTTTTAATAAATATAAAAATTAAAATTAAAATTAATTCATGTGAGCAAGATCAATTTTTGCAGCACGGCATCTTAGGTACCAGAGCACCTCGGCCGAAAGGCAAGCTGCATGCAAATGTCCAAAAGTTAGTCGGCATACGGATAAAAGACACTGGTGAACGCACTGATTTATTAACGGTTGTAAGCTTGGCAGGGAATTTCGTGTCATACCAAGCACATGAGTGCGCCACAGCCGCCCAAATCACCACCACCCTTCATTCCCTAACATGATTGGGAAACCTCATCTATCAATTGAGTACTTTGAAAACCCATCACCTCTCATCCATCCTTCCCTTTTGGACCATATCATGTCTTTTCTTGACTTTGATCGGAATCTCACCAATACATTCTTGAGCCCAACACGATAAACAAACAACATCGACCAAAAGAACCATGGTTGCTATCATAAATATTGTTTTGTGAAGTTACTCAAGGTTATGATTATTGATTTATTGAAGTTATGTGAATATCTCTGTTTCAGTTGGATAAAAAATTAAATTTTGTCCAGAATTAAAAAAGTATTCAGCTCAACAAGGACACAATGATTAAGATTGAAATATTTTTTGAGTGGTCTCAAACAGAGAATTAATACAATTTTTTTTTTTCAAAATAGGCCAAAATAAAATATTTTTTACTGGTTGTCCTTGGTAATATAAAATATAATGCAATATTAAACCTATTGCGCATGAATCCATGAAATTATTCTATTTTGCATAAACCTACTATTTTTACAATTACAAAAATTGGGTCAAGTTTTTAAAACACTTATCTATTTGCATAGAAAATTTTTATTCCAAATTTTTGGTCAAAATTTTAATTAATAATAGTATTTATTTACTTCGTTCAAATTTATATGAGATATAATTTATAATCAAAATTCTTCTTAACCGTATTTTTTGTTTGAGGTAGATAATACAAAAAAAATAGATATATAACCCATATTATTTATTTATTGTGATTTTAGACACTATATTTAACTACAACACATCTGGTTGTTATTTTTAACTTCTTTAAAGTTATTTTTAAACTTTTCAACGTTGATGTACAAAAATAGAAAAATAACCATATTTTTATTAAGTACTTTTTTTTTAACTAAATAATTAATTCAAATTCCCTTTCATTGCCATCTCCTTGTGTTATATAATTTGGTTTTCTAACAGTAATTTTATTTTAAAGTTCCGAAGAGATGTTCAAGATATTCATACAACTCGGTATTCTTTTTAAGCATTAGAAGAAGAATTTTTTTTTTTTTTTTTGAATAAAAGAAGAAGAATATGTTGATAATTTAAAAATCTGTAATATGTCAGAGTGAACTACTTTTGGCTAGAAAGCATGTTTACTAAATATGGATTAAAATATTTAAAAAGCAAGTATGGAAAAAAACCATCTTATTTTGACATTGAATGTTGCTTTTAAAAAATAAAAATTATCTACGTAGGTTGTATTACATTAGTTTGGTGAATAACTTCACCGTGCAGAGTAACAAACATAGAGTTTATAATTTATTATAATATGCTGCTATTTCAATGACGTTGACACAATACACTATATGTAGAAGTAGAATATTTTCTGTAAAATATAAGTTAAAAAAAAAGTATAAACTAAATAGTTTCTAGTTCACTCCATCAATTTATTCTATCTTATAACGTATACTTCTCGTTCATTAAGTATATTTTCCGTTTAATATTGTCTTCTTAAGTGTAATCACATAAGTTTTCACTTAATATATTACTTTTTGTTTAATATTTGTTTTTATTGTTTAATATCTGACATTACTTTTTAATATTATGTGTTTTCACTTAAAAAACTGAAAAGCATTTCGGTCAACGTCAGTTACTTTTATGACAGAAAGACTAAAAAATTAAACAGTAAAAAAATATTTTTTAAAAATATCCAAATTAAGTTGAACGATCTTTGAATATGTGAAATTTGGAGAGACTTTCAGGTATTTTCAGTTTAATTTATAAGTCATTATGACAAAAGAATAAATATCATATGGTTTTAATGTGACATAATCCATTTATATTAGAAATTTTTCAAAAACACATGAGAGTTGATACATAAGTTTTTTTTTTTCGGATAATATGCGCAAATCAATACACCATTTTATTTATACCTTATCTATGTATTGGGAGAGAATCAAACCTTTAACTTTACATTTTAAAAGTAAATTATCTTAACCATTAGGTTATTGTCATCATTACTATTCAAATCTATAACTGGCATTGGATTTATTAATTAGATATATATACTCTAAATAGTTCAAACTTATTTTGTTTGTTACATGAGAGTCAAAACCCTTATAAGTGCATGCATGGGAACCCACCACCATTGTCAGACCCAAAACATCTTCATTGCTTTAGGCAAATCCTTTGGACAACCTATTCTCCATGTTTATCATGGCAAGATGTCTATTTGTGGCACAAGTTAGTGGCATCCCGGAAGGTTCCTAGTTCTATGCCCGAATACCTAAGTGGAAAGAATAAAATAATTCTAAGAAAATGATAAAAGCTAGGGTGTGGAGATTTTTAGAACAATCATGTCTGACAAGTGTATATGGAAAAGATAGGAAAGCAAAGAGATATGCCAATTAAAAGATAGATGGGGAAAAAGTATAAAAGATATGGGGAGGTCCCTAATCTTTCAATTGAACCCTGCTACTTTTATGACATTTCAAAGTCATCAAACATCAGCAACCATGGAATTTGAACTAGTTGTTAATGTACTATTGCAATAGGCTCAACCAATGTCTTGTGTCTATTTTGTGGGCATGAACCTTCGTCATCAAATGATGTGAAGGGTATATTGTTTTTGGCAATTTTTTATATAGGAAATATCTACAAATCATTTTGTCACACGAGATTCTGAGCCTCACCCTATGACTAAAGAGGACAATGTTATGCTAACTCTTTATTGTAGTGATATTCTTTTCTAGGATATATATAGTTCACTTATAATAAAACCAAACATGTTTTGTATTTTGATGACTTTGAAATTAATAAGTAAAGATAGTGTTAATTACAAATAATAGTAGATACAATATTAATTGATTTTTTTTTTAATATACTTTGTATTAACTTTAGTGACAGAATGAGATCGAGAAAGAAACCAAAAATAATTCAATGATCATTTAAGATTGTTTTAAATAAATATTTTCAATACAAGGACAAAAATAAAATCAAAACATGACTTTTCTTTTGTCAAGATAAGCAACTAGCCACTAGAAAGGTAAGGGCATGCATGCATCTCTACTGTGGTCTGTGGAGTCTGCACAGACGTAGGTGCAGAGATCACCTTTACCACTCTCAAACGCACATCTTTACTTCACAGAATTAATTCCTCACTAACTGTAAAGCGATTTCACGAGAGACCCGACTACCAATTAATCCAAAGACCATTGACAAAGTTAAAACACAATATATGTTTGTTTATTGAGATCAACAAGTAGGGAAATTCAAGAAAAACTTCACTTCTCACTTCCCTTTGTTCTTTTTACAAGACATTCCCTAGTTTAGCACTTAGAGCAAAAATATAAGACCTATTTTAGACTATTTTAGTTCAAAGTAGAGAAAGTGGTTGCCGTACCTTTCCCATCAACTAATAGCACTATGGAACTTTTAAAAATAAACACAAGAAGCCAGGGAGGCACCACACACGTGAAAAGTAATGTCATTCCTATTTCCTTCCCTTCCATAAGTGAGATTTCCTCACGTCAATATTTTGGAGATCGAATTACTCAGAAATAAAACTACAGTATATTTATCGATCATAAGAAATTGTTTTTTTTTACTTGGCTCAATTATTTTTATAGCACACAAATTGAAGATATTTCTTCCAACTCTAATGCAAATCATCATTAAAACTTTGGCCCACCACCCATGGAACTAGACACGCAACAAATCAACAAGAAGAATAAATTAGAGAAGTGAACCAAAACGTGGAAAGCAAATGCAGGATTCCGTGATACGAACGTACTCAACAACATTACCCAATTGCTGCAATTGTTGCCAGTGCAATCCACTGCTCTATGTTTTCCCATTTTCAACTCCTCCGACCAACTATAAAACCATCTCTTCTCTTTCCAACAAGACTCAGACAACACCAACAAACCATTCAATCATTGAAGTGTGAAGAAAATGAAAGAAGATCATAAGAAGATGAAGGTGAAGAAGGGATGGTTGGCCGTTAGAGTAGGCCTGGAAGAAGATGAAGGTGGTTTTAAAAGATTCATTATACCTATATCATATTTATACCATCCTCTGTTCAAGGGACTTCTGGAGGCAGCACACGAAACTTATGGTTATCACTCGACGGGCCCTCTGAAACTTCCTTGCTCGGTGGACGACTTCCTTCACCTTCAGTGGCTTATTGAGCATGAAGCGCAACAGTCCCATCATAGTTTCCATCGGCCACATTCATCATTTTCGCTTCACTCTTGTTAGAAATTAATGAAGTTTATATAACAATGAATAAGCTTTTAGTTTGAATTGTTCGGTACTGTCACACACCATTTTGTAGTTGTGTTGTTGACTATTTGAGTTGTGTTAAGCATTGAAGTGCTTTTCTAGTGTGCTTTCCTTACTTGTCTCTTCTGCTAGCCTGAGAATTGTGCTCACCTTGTTTTTGTTCAGTTTAAGGTGTTGCAGTCAGTGATTGACCAGCATGACATGATATCTTTTTTAACCGCCAATGAATCCATATTTCTAAAAGGGTATCTTTGCCATTTTAATTCTCTTTGAATGATCCAATGGTACAATAATTTTTATTGTCAATTTAATTTTTTTTTTTAAAAAATGGCTAAACCAAGAATTCATGAAATAAAAGGTTACATCACTCGTGAAGTACAAGCAACAAAGAAGTGAAAAATGACAGTCTACAAGCAGCGAACACTGGCACAACAACCAAAGAAAACATCAACTGAGGCAATAGAAAAGCTAAAAGCAAAAGGACAAATCCCTAGTGGCTAAGGAAAGGCATAAGACTTGCTCCCTACTACGCAGTCCTGCTAGACTGATCACCTAGGTCTATGTGCCATCCGAAGAACTCCAAGACGCACTTGGCCAACACAAGTGAGTTCTCCAATCTGCCTTTTTAATGATAATAGCAAAAACCAAGGAGCATTCAACGTCATGGAACATGTAATGATTTCTAACTAACCAAATATTCCAAGTAATTCTGTAACAAGGAGGTCATCTATTCCTCTTAGTGAATGAGGGTTTTGGGTCTCCAACTACCCCACAGATCCTATAGGGGTAGGAGTGTAGGGAGCCTAAATGCCTTGGAGATGAATTTCCAAATGTGCTCGGTTACTGGGCAAAAGGAAAAGAGATGGGTTGCTTATTCATTGGCCGCGTGACATATTACACAAGTGGTTGTTAGAAATTTATTGTATTTTCTTACAGCCAGATTTTCAAGGGTAAGGATACGGTTGTCCCGGGGCAGTCAGTTGGAAAGGTATATTTTCCTGGGACAAGTTCCTTTCAAAATCCTCTAGGTTAACATGCAGAAGGTACCTTCGTTGTTAAGAGAATGATTTAACAATGAATTTGCCATTGGATTTCAAACACCAGAGTTTGCTACCTTAGCATTAGGAACATGTGTCCCTTGTAATAATTCTATCAGCAATTTTAGAGTCAACCTAGATTAGTTAACATTGAAATAGTTGTGCTAGTTCCTGTTATCATGCCCCGACTTACAGGCCCAACGTGCAACATACCGCCACGACCATCAAAGAGATGGCGACACCGCCTTCAGCTTGGATTATCGTAAGACTAACCTGTTTCTTATATACAATTTACTATAACAACAAGGGAAATACAACAACACATAAGATCACACAAGAAGATGCAAAGACATGACATCAAAGCAAAGCCTAAATATGGTTTCTCATGCAACATTCTAGACAACACCAAATACAGGGGTTTCCAAAGAAAATAAATAAAGACATACTAGTAAACAAATGTACTAATGGATCCTATAATTATACATTCCATGGACTTAAAATAAACCTACAAATGACTCCAAGAAAATTCACTGAAGTAGACTGATAAGTGCTTGTGTATTTGTAATACGAAGTATTCTTTTCTTACGATGATCATTACTTTTATCAGATTTTAGCGCTAATATATGTGTATTTGTGTTACTTGTGTGCATGTAGGGTTGTGGAGCCAAATATAGAGGAAAGAAGCCAAAGTAGATTGCAATTGCACTTTGTTAATGGAATATTGGAAGGAACAAACGTGAAGACACAAGTTGTGCTTGAAGATACATGAATGTGTGCCAACCTCCATGCGCTCAAGCAATTACATGGTTTGGAGGGGCACAAAGACAGTCACATTTGCGTATTCCGACTTGTGCAATGATAGTTCAGCATGTTTTTTGCAAAACTGCTGAGCAAGAAGCATCTAAGATCACTGAAGCACTCTCCTCTAATTTCTTCTTGTTAGTCAACAAGTCCTTCAAGAATTTTGCATACTTAGGCATTTGAGACAATGTCTTAACAAAAGGAATGTTGATGTGGAGTTGCTTGAACAAACTCAGGAACTTCTTGTACAGTTTATCCGCTTAGTCATTCTTCAACTTAGAGGGATAGGAGATTCTTGGCTTGAAAGATAGGGGTGCTACCCCCTTCTATTTGCTTGTTCCCTCTTCAACCTCTATGACCTCGGGTGTGTGTTCTTTGGGTTTCTCACTCAGAAACCTACCTTCAACCTCACGACCACTTCTCAAAGTGATCGCCTTCACATGCTCTCTAGGATTGGTCTCGGTATTGCTTGGCAAGCTTCCTCGTGGTCTCTCCGATAAAGACTTCACAATTTGCCCCACTTAATTCTCAAGGTTGTGCAAAGAAGCGATGTGGTTGCGAAGTGTAGCCTCAACTGATTAAAACCTTGTATCCGATGATTGCACAAATCTAGTCAAGGCCTTCTCCAAATCGGTCATTCGGGTCTCTAAACCAGAAACACGATTCTCCATGTTTGGGGCTTATTGTTGTTGGAAACCCGGTGGCCCATGGCCTTTTGTGGAACTTGGTTACTCCACGAGAAATTGGGATGATTCTTCCAACCTGAATTGTAGGTGTTGCTGTATGGATTCCCTTGATTCCTCATCGCATTACTCACAAAATCAAAATTCTCAACCGAAGATGCATCACCAATGGAGATTGGGCAATCAGATGGAGCATGTCCTCCACCACACCCGGTGCAAGTAGTCACGACCGCCACTATATTCGAAGTTAGATCATCTAACTTCTTACTCAATGATTCCACTTGAGCCGCCAATGAAGTTACAGCATCTATCTCATGAAGCCCGGCCACTTTCTTCTTCTCTCCAGCATTCCATTGGTAGCTATGTAACCCTTTTTTTTCAATTAGTTGACGGGCCTCACCGGGGATCTTGCTACCTAATGTACCTCCTGCTACCGCATCCAAGAGTTGCCTTGTGCTCGGATTCAACCCATTGTAAAAGGTCAGAACAATCATCCACTATAGGAATCCGTGTTGCGCGCACTTTCTCAGGAGTTTCTTGAACTTTTCCCATGTCTCAAGTAGAAACTCAAATTCCAACTGTACAAAGGATGAGATCTCATTCCTAAGCTTTGCATATTTTCTGGGAGGGAAATAACGGGCAAGAAAAGCTTCTACCATCTCCTCTCATGTGGTAATTGATGTTCTAGGTAATGAGTGTGGCCACTGCTTCGCTCTCCCCTTTAAGGAAAATGGGAAGGCTCTCAACTTGATGGTATCATCCATCACCGCATTTATCTTGAGCATATCACACACCTCGAGAAAGTTCTCTATATGATTGTTTGGATCCTCATCTGCCAAGCCATTGAACTGTGCGGATTGCTGCAACAGGTGGATAAATGCCGGCTTTAGCTCGAAATTCTGAGCTGTAATCGAAGGGCGCACAATACTCGATTGTGTCCCCAATACTGAAGGTCTGGTATAATCGGATAATGTCCTCTGTTGCTCATTTTGTTCCGCCATATTATCTGACCCTTCAACCTCCAAATTAGCTAGATTAGACTATTCTTGCACAGGTTTATTTCTATTTTCTTCTAAGTGCACGTTCGAGCTCGGGGTCTCCTTCAATCAATATTGAGGGGTTCCCTCGGGTCATGAACCTGGAGATACACAAAAAGAAAGAAAACAAATCAGAACGATGATAGAAAAGTAGATGTGAAATAGAATGAATAAATGAATAGCTAAAAAAACAAAGTGCAAAGTATCTCTAAATGCCTACTCCTAGGCAACGGCGCCAAAAACTTGACAATGCCCTTTGTGTATGTCCCGCAAGTGCATGGGTATGTCGAATAAAATCCCAGGCGAGTGGGTAGAATATCTACACGGAGTAGGGAGTAAAAATACTTAAATTGTTTTTTAACTAAGTGAAATATGAATAGTGATTTGTGTGACAAGATGTAATGCAAACAAAAGTAAAAGAGACAAGAGAGAGAGCATAAGTAAAGGAGAGGTAAGGCAATTAATATAAATGGGGTACTCGGATATTGATCCGCCTAGGATAATCATTTCAAGTGCAAAAACCCTCAATTATGCTTCCTTACTAATGCATTAATGAGTAGTGGAGATCTTTTAATACATGTTCCTAAATCTAAGGTCAACCTTGCCTAACCATATACATGCCCCGGAGGAGAAATTGAACAATCTCTCAACCTCGCACTCATATAGAATTGCAATGAGTTCTAGGGATTCCAAGTGATAAATCCTCTTTCTATATGTAGACCTAACCCTTTGGTCCAGCGGAAGGTCTCTAGTCACAATTAAGCCCTAGATGCTAAAATCACTTCAACGCTTCACTCTATTGCACTCGCAACTAAGCCCCAGCGGAAGGTCATCCCTTAGCCCATTCACTCTTCTATGACCACAAAGAACTCGAGGAATTAGAGGTAGAATTTACACCGAAGGGGAAAGGGGACGCTCCGCTGCCTCTCAATTCACCCTCTCAACCCTCTCTAATCTAGCTTTGTCTAACTCTCGTGGTATATCACTCACTCACAAGGGTTACCAACAAGAACTCTGAACCCTAGTGTCACTCTAAGGGAGTATTCATACAATTAATGCATTCAAGATTAGAACTCAATAACAACATCAATTAATGAAAGCATAATAACAAGGTTCAATGAAACGAATACATCCTAGGATTCACAATCCAAGTACCCATTAGGAGGTTTAGCTCTCCATGGAGCTAATTACAATCAATGAAATCGAATGTAAAAGCAATAAATCCATAGAAAAACCCTCTCGATAGTCGTGACGATGGTCTTGTTGAGAGTTCTCTACTCGTCCAACGGTCCCTTTGCCCGGCCTAGGATACACCTCACTGGATCGGTGCTGACAAAAGCTCTCCCACTAACCTTCTTCCAAACGGAGCACGATGTCAAAGCCGTAGAACCTCTCCCAATCCTTAGCCAATATCTCTCAAAACTCTAGCCGCAACTCTATCTGAAGTTGGGGAAAAGATGATGAAAATAATGCTAAAATCGGCTATTAAAGGGCTGGAATCGAGAATCCACACGCCCTTGTGAATATTCCACACGGCCCGTGTGAAATTAATGCATGGGCGTGTGGAATTTCTATACGGCCGTGTGGCTTCTCTGGAAAACTCCTTCATAGGTCGGCTGTGAACAGTACCTGCTACAGTATTTTCGCTACGGTGTTGTTACATTGTTCTGCTACAATACTGGTCCGAAAACACTCCCATAACCATGCTTTCATTGAGGTAACGTAAATGGGCACATGTTTATGTCGTAGATCTTGTTACACATGCATAAGCCGGAATACTTAGAATGTGACTGCCTTTGTGCCCCTCCGAATCATTGTGCTAGCTTGAATACAAGGAGGTTTGAACACATTCTAGCATCTTCAACCAGACTTATGTTTTCACGTTTGAACATTCTCAAGATTTCCTCCAATTGGTGCACTCACAATCTACATTGGCTTCTTTCTCTAAGATTCGGCTTCACAACCCTATATGTATGAAAGTAACATAAATACACACATATTAGTATTAAAACCCGATAAAAGTAATGCTCATTATAAGGAAAGAACACTTCGCATTCTTACCACACAAGCACTTATCAACACTTCACTCTATTATGACCGCAAAGAACTCTAGGAAATGGAGGTACAATAAATCATATCGGAAGGGAAAGCGGATGCTCCGCTACCTCTTGACTCACTCTCTCAACCCTCTCCAATCTAGCTTTGTCTAGCCCTCATGGTGTGTTACTCATCTATAAAGGCTACCAAGATGGACTCCCAACCCTAGTATCACTCTAAGGGAGAAATCATTCAACAAGTATTCAAGATTGGAACTCAATTAAAACATCAATTAAGGAAAGCATAATAAAAGGTTAATGAAACAAATACATCCTAGGGTTCACAAATCCAACCACCCACTAGGGGTTTAGCTCTCCATGAAGCAAGATATAATCAATAGTAAAATCAAAAATAAAAACAAGTAATCTATAGGAAAACCCCCTCGGCAGTCATGTCGATGGTCTTGTGGAGTAACCTTATCCTCTCTAAAGGTCCCCTCGTCAAGTCTGGGGCACACCTCACCTGATCAGTGCTGACGAAAGCTCCCCCAATAGCTATCTTCCAAGAGAAACGCGGTGTTAAAGCCGTAGAACCACTCTAAAAGCCTCGCCAATACCTCTCTAAACCCTAGCCACAAGCCTCTCAAAAGATGGAAAAAAGATGAAAAGAAGAATCCTCAAATCGGGCTGAATCACGGCTTTAAATAGGTTGGAATCGGGCATCCACACGGCCATGTGGATCTCCCATACTCCCAGTAGAATTTCCACACTCCCTTATGGAAATTATGCATGAGCGTGTGGATTCTCTGGAATTCTGATTTTCTGCGGGCTGTGAACAGTAACTGCTACAGTGCCTGCTACAGTACCGGCAAAAAAAAATACTCCCGATTTATACTTTTCATCTAGGTAACATAAACAAGAACACATTTATGCCGTAGATCGCGTCGCTTCTTCAATAAAAAGCCTCATTGGTGAAAATCTTGATATTATTGCACAAGTTGGGATTCGCAAATGTGACTGCCTTTGTGCCTCTCCAACTCATTTTAATTGCTTGAATACATGGAGGTTGGCACACATTCTCATATCTTTGAGCCCACCTTATGTCTTCGCATTTGTTACTTCTAAGATTTTATCAAATAGTGCATTCACGATCTACATTGGCTTCTTTCTTACATATTTGGCTCTACAACACTATATGTACAAAAGTAACACAAATACACATGTATTAGCGCTGAAACCTGATAAAACTAATGCTCAACGCAAGAAAAGAATACTTTGTATTACTAATACACAGCACTTATCAAACTCTCACACTCTTAAGCTTTTGCTTGTCCTAAGCAAAAAATAAAATATTGAAGCATATAAGAAGGAAATATTGAAAGTGCTTGGCCTTAGGTTCACCAAAGCATGCAAGAAGAGCATTCTATAAGTAAGGGAAATTTCAACACTGAATACGAAAATTGAATGCTCTTGCGAAAAACTTGAATCAGAAAGGACAACAAACCCAAAATAATGTAAGTGTGTGTAAACTCACTCAATTCAACTCAAAGTATACTTTTCAAAGACCTAAGTAATAAGGGACTTATTTATCTATAAAACACAACAAAATAAAGGAATGGTAGTAGCTTCACACATCCTCTAAGGTAAACTTTTCCAAAGTGGCCGCTAAGGTGAGTTTCACACTTTCGAGGTGGTAGCTCTTTCTACCGGGGTAGTAGCTTTCACTCATCCCATGAAATAGCTCTTTCTCTCATTAGGGCATAACTAGTATCCGACTTATGAGAGTAGCTTCATACTTCATAGGCGGTAGCTCTTTCCACTCCCGATGCACACAAACAAGTAAACAAAAATTATTATAATTTCTTTTTTATATAATAACAAAACAAAAGACAAAACTAATTTGTCTCTTAAACACCGAACTTGAGTTTTCAAAACAGTTTCATGAGCAAGATGTGCAACAAGTGTTTCCTAGAAATTCAAGTAAAAGCTAGAGCCTAAAAACATTCATTGTTAAAAATTATCCTAAACTCAAGAATACTATCATTACAACTAAAGTGAACCGCCATTGGCTACATAAGCATGTACAATAAAACTATAAGTATAAAGGACATGTGTAAAGTGAACTCCCCCCATCCCCACACTTAAGATGTACATTACCCTCAATATACACATGCAAGCTCATTAACAAGTATAACAATCAAGAATATATGTGGAAGTGACAATTGAAACAATACTCTCCTGACTCCTAGTGTTGCATTTGATGGAGCTAAATCCTTGGGAGCGAAGTTCCAACGGGTTGTGAAGCACACACGGCCAAGTGTTAAACACCTTGGCCGTGCCCATGACTAGTTCTCAATTCCTATAGTGACAAGACCATCTGCAGACATACATAAGGGGATTAAGTGAAGCTCAATAAACAAAACAAAATAAACTTGAGTATATAAAAGTAAAGCAATGGAATACAACTCGAGACAAAATAAAAGATAGACTCAGAAGGAGAATCCTTTCTGAGTGTACAAGTCCAAGAGATAATGCAAAAGTAAAATATGAAAAGAAAGGGAATCGAAGAAAGATAAGTCAAGCATCAGTATCGTCCGGTGTCGGCTCTACTGCTGCTGCTAGTGGTGCTGTCGGTGAAGAAGATGATGCTAGTGGATTGACCGATGCTTGAATGGATGATGGTGGTGATTGAGATACCTGAGGGGTCCGATGTCTCATCTCGCTATAATAACTTCTGTAGAATGTCGAGACGGGACATCATCTCCACGTGGTTCACAGCCTATAGCGCTTGAACCTCGGACAAATCACTCTAGAGCACCCCCACAGCACTGTCAAGCCTCTCAAAATGATCATGGGCTAGAGGTGGAGAGAAGCTGTGCATCGGAGGTGGCTCTTGTGGTGGGGGAGGCACCTCTGTAGCCATCTGCACGGGCTGAGGACCCTCTGTAGTGTCACCCTCTTCCTCGGCTATCTTTGTGGCAGGCGTGATCAAGGCATCCACTCCCAGCCGACACCTGTGAACCATCCCCATCAACCTCATAGTCTCTATACGTAGGGGAGTAGCTACCGTCCTCAAGATGTGTCTAGTGATGTACGGGCCCAAGAAAATCACTCCTGCCATAGTGTAGTGCCCCTGATACCTCAGGTACTCTGCTACAGTATGTCCTAGATGGATCGGTATGCTCTGAACCATCGAATAAAGATACAATAGCTCCTACCGGATCAGGACGCCAGTGCTCTCACCACGGCCATTCACCGACCTGCTCAAAATGTTATGCAAGTATCGATACGCAGCTCGATAAAGGCATGTGGCCTTGGACACCCCCGGCTCATACTGGCCCTGACCGCATAACACTCTATACGCTCTCTGTAGGGCCAAAGCGCCAGGAAAATCTGTCGACAACTGAGCATACTCTATAGTGTCTATGAATGCCTCATCATACAGATCAAGTAGAATCGAAAACTGGGAGACACTCATACTATGGTGATGTCCAAATACTCTAAACTGAATCACATCAAAGCTCGAGAAGCAAATGTAGGAATGATCAAACTCAAAGGATGAAAGCACCTCTAGTGTAAGCATGCAGATAGCTGGCCCTCGTATAAGTAGTAATCTCCTCCAATTTCCCACGGAGAGAAGCTCCTCTACCTCATTTGCCATCTCACCGGCCATCTAAATCTCTCTCAGCATATCAATATCAGGAAACCGCGTCTGTCCAAACCTCAACTTGACGAAAATTGCAAAATGAGCATGGTGCTCAGGAATCACAAATTCTATGTGTTCGGGCTCGGGTGAGGTCTCCCTGGGGCGTTTATCTTCTTGCTTCTTCGATCTGGGGGCCATCCCTTCAAGAATTGAAAAGAAATTCGATTAAAATCACTCACAGGATAATACTGCAGAATTCAACGTGTGGAATTTCCACACACTTATGTAGATCCACGGGGCGTGAAAACCGCACGACCGCATGCTAAAACACGAAAAAAAAATCTTAAAATCACCTCTGAACTCTTTCTAAGCATGTATAAACCATTTATTTGTAGAAATGAAGCAACATTCACCATTCTAATCGATTAAAATCAAATATGATGAAGAAAACAAGAAATGAGCGTTTACTGACAAGATGAATATGAAACTTCAAAAATGGCCAAAAAATCGAGTACAATCCTTCTAAATCACAGTGCGAGGTTGGGAGAGCAATTAAGAGTGTTCTCTGAGAGATTGAAACTGTAATGATAAAGAAACGCGAAGAGATTTTAAAGAAAACCCCCGTCTCTTGAAATTCTGCACATCCACACGGGCGTGTGGAAATCACCCACGCGCGTGTGACTCAACAGGGGCAGACACATGTCCTTGTGTGCTCTCTGGATTATACTCAACGCTTCCAGAATGCATCCACACGGGCTTGTGGAAATCACCCACGCCCGTGTGACTCCCACACATCACTATGTGCTCTTGGGATAACACTCAACGCTTCCTGAATGCATCCACACGGGCGTGTGGAAATTCCCCACACCCGTGTGCTCGACCCACAGCGGCAGACGCACGTCCCTGTGGTATCTCTGTCCAACCCGAGAAAATAACAACGCTCCCTGTGTGTGACCCGTGAGTGCATGGGTTTGTCGAAGTAATAAATCCGTAGTGAGTGTGGTATCATATCCATAGGGAGTAGGGAATAAAAATACTAAAATTTCTACTTAACCAAGCAAAGATGAATAATGATTGTGTTGATAAAGTGTAACGTAAGAAGAAACAAAAGAAACAATAACGAGAGACCCAAGTAATTGAGAGGAAAAGCAATCGATAGAAGTGGGGTACTCGGACAATGCCCCCATAGGACTAATGTTTCATGTGAAAGACCTACTATTATGCTTCCTACCTAATGATTAATGAGTCGTGGAAATCCTAAAGCACACGGTCCCAAACATAAGGTCAACCGTGACTAACTCTACTTTATGTCCCAGCGGAGAAATCACTCAGTCTCAACACCTCACTCTATGCAAAGTTGCATGGAATTCTAGGGATTCCAAGTGATAAACCCTATTCCTATGTGTAGATCTAACCCTTTGGTCCAGGCGAAAGATCCCTAGTCGCAATTAAGCCCAAGATACTAAAGTCACTTCAACGCTTCACTCTGTTGCTCGCGTAAGTTAGCCCCAGCGGAGTTCATCCTTTAATTCTTCACTCTATTGTAACCGCAAAGAACTATAGGAAATGGAGGTAGGATAAATCACACCGGAGGAGAAAGGGGACGCTCCGCTACCTCTCGACTCACCCTCTCAACCCTCTCCAATCTAGCTTTGTCTAACCCTCCTGGCTTGTCACTCATCCACAAAGGTTACAAAGATGAACTCTCAACCCTAGTGTCACTCTAAGGGAGAAATCATTCAACAAGCATTCAAGATTGGAACTTAATTAAAAACATCAATTAAGGATGGCATAATAAAAGGTCAAAGGAACAATAACATCCTAGGGTTTACAAAATCCATGGAGCGAGATACAATTAATAATGAAATCGATAGTAAAAACAAGTGATCCATAGGAAAAACCCCTCGGTAGTCATATCGATGGTCATGTGGAGTAGCCTTGTCTTCTCCAAAGGTCTCTTTGTCCGGCCTAGGGCACACATCGCCAGATCGATGCTAATGAAAGCTCTCCCAATAACCTTCTTCCAAGCGAAACGCGGTGTCAAATCCATAGAACTACTCCAAAGACTTGCAAAAGCCTCTCAAAACCCTAGCCGACAGCCTCTCAAAAGATGGAGAAAAGTTGGAGAGAAGGGTGAAAGATTTTTTTTAAAAATTGGGCTAAACCGCAGCTTAAATTAGGTTGGAATCGGGCATCCACACACACCTGTGGAATTTTCACACGGGCCTGTGGAATTTCTATACGGGCGTGAGCAATTTCCACACGCCTGTGTGAATTCTCTGGATACCTAATTTTCGGCCGGCTGTGAACAGTAACTACTACATTGTGTTGCTATAGCAACCTGCTACAGTACTTCGCCAAAACACTGCTAATTCTATACTTTCATCGAGACAACATAAACGGGCACACGTTTATGCCGTAGATCATACTCTTCTTCAATCAAAGGGCTCATTGGTGAAGATCTTGCTATCAATGCACAAGTCGGGATACATAAATGCGACTGCATTCGTGCCGCTCCAACTCATTGTAATGAATTGAATACATGGAGGTTGGCACACATTCAAGTATCTTAGAGCCCCACATGTGTCTTCGCATTTGTTCCTTCGAAGATTCCTTCAAATAGTGTGTTCACGATCTACTTTTGGCTTCTTTTCTTAATACTTAGCTTCACAACCCTACATACGCAAAAGAACACAAATATACACAAGTATTAGTGCTTAAATCTGATAAAAGTAATGCTCATCGTAAGGAAAGAGCACTTCACATTCTTAACACACAAACAACCACACATACAAACATACAAACCTACACCCATGCATCTCAAAACAAAATTATTTAAAACCCTTACCAATCAAACACCAAGTTCCATCTTCTTTTAAACCTCCAAGCTCCTTCTTCTTTCTTCTTCGTTCTCTTTATTTTTCATTCCTTCTTCTACTTATCCTTCTTCTTCTCCTTCTTCTTCTTCTTCTTCTTCTTCTCTTGGGATACTGTAGCAGCCATAAAGAAGAAGAAGAAAAGCCACAAAAATTAGAAGATTCCAACCTTATCTCTTTATTTAAAAGTCTACCAAAATTCACATCCAGTCCCTAAAAATAAAATTTCTTACAAAAATGTTCCTAAAAAGTCACCAATGCTCCCTGAAACATAAAAATAATATTTCAAAAAGGTCCTCACAAACTATCCAACGGTCCCTAGATTATAACATAGTAGTACAAAAATATCCCTACTGCCTTCCCTTCTAGTCTTTGGTTTCCAAAAAAATTTCATGTCAATCCTTTTGCATTACTCATGAATTCAAAATCTTCTAGAAATTTCCACACTTAGGTCCTTATTCTTTCCACTTGGGGTTTTTTTAACAAAATTACTCTACAGAAAAATTTTATTGCAACTATGATAATACCGTGGATATAATTTCCTACAAGTATATAAAGGTTTAGGGTATTACATTCCTCCCTCCTTAAGAAAATTTCGTCCTTGAAATTTCCTCAACAGACATCTATCTGACATTACTGACTTCACTTACTTGCTCCAACACCTCTTCTTCTATTCCAAATCTGCTCAACAATACACAAAAAATCCTTTAAAGGTACAATCATCTATATGCTAAAAATCAAAGTGAACCTCATCACAGTCTAATACTCAATTCTCTGTCTCAAATGTCAAAACCAAGCATCATACCACGTGTGCAACATGCAACTTAGGTTTTAACCCGACTGGAGAGTGTCAATAATTCTACTGGGCCCTTACCTCATGGTCTAATCACTACTAAACCTCAGAGCTTGGACTTTGACTCTCAAGTTAAGCTCAGATCACAACCCGTGATCTCTACTAACCAAGAGTATCTCAACCTACAGCTCTGATACAAAAAGATGTTACACCCACCCCTTCTACTGAGATAAATGTGGCACCCAACAGTTAAAACCCCATTTTAATTGGAAAACTGACACACCTGAAAAATCAAATCAGACTTACAGGGCACAACACCAACTTTATACGGTTACAGGGTTCAAATACACGGATACAATTTTCATGATTAATCCAACATGCGGGTACAACCACTACATAATCATGACACTGGTAGAAGTAAGAAAAGGAATCCACTGTAACCCTCAACTCCGCCCAGACTGGCTCTATACTGGCACAGATAAGCTAGTAGGGTTTTGTTCGTGCAACTGCAGCACATTCAGTTGGTTGATAGTGGCTCAATAATTACAAATAATTAAATATAGCGTATATAAAATACATAAAGGTCAATTTTCCCAAATAACTTTCAAACTTTCACAAAGACCGGAAATTTGGCAAAATACCACTTTAAAGAGCTTTTAGAACATAAATTCAACAAAAATTAATATCAAATCAATTTATGTTAAAACACACATTTTTGAGAGAGACAGCTCTCCTAAGAGCGACAGTTGATCTTCGCCCTCTCATCACAATCCAAAATAACATAAATTTTTGTGAGAGACTGCTCTCTTAAGAGCGACAGCTGGGTTTCGCCTCCTCATCACAATGCAAAATAACATTCTCCAGAAAAATACAAATTTTGTGAGAGTCTGTCCTCTTGAGAGCGATAACTGGGCTTCGCCCCCTCATCACAATCCAAAATGATATCAATATTTGCACAACTGAACGATAAAACCAATCTCACGTCATTGGCCTGAAAACACTCTCTGACTTAGCCATCACTGGGACTAGGTTGAGAGCCATCGAGGTATTCATAACCTTGACATTGGCCACTGAGATCCCCGTGTGGTGACCCCGGCTTTCTCACATAAAAAAACTCCCCTGTCAATGGCTCTACACACCTCTTGACTAGGGTAAACTCAGGGTTGACCATGCTGCCTCCCATTATGCCAGACCGTTGGACCCCCTTTGATAAGGTCCCCTTGCTTATATCCTGCAAGTGCACGGGTTTGTGGAAGTAATAATCCCGGATGAGCGGGGTCGAATCCACAGGGAGTAGGGAGTAAAGACACTTGATTCGATTCTTAGCTATGTGGAGTATCAACAATGATAAGTGTGATAATGATTCAATTCTCAACGATTAAAAGCAACAAGTAAGAGAGCAAAAGTAAGGAGGAGGCAAGGCAATCGATAAAGATGGGGTACTCGGATGATGCTTCACCTAGGATAATCGCTTCAAGTGCAAGAACTCTCTATTATGCTTTCTAATCAATGCAATGGTGAGTCGTGGAAATCCTTACATAATAGTCCCAAATCTAAGGTCAACTATGCCTAACTCTATACATGTCGCGGAGGAGAAATCGAACAATCTCAACAACTCGCACTCGCATAGAGTTGCAATGAGCTCTAGGGATTCCAAGTGATAAATCTCTTCCTAGATTTAGACCTAACCCTTTGGTCCAGGCAGAAGGTCCCTAGCCACAATTAAGCTCTAGATACTAAGATCACCTCAACGCTTCACTCCATTGCACGCGCAACTAGGCCCCAGCGGAGGTTCATCCCTTGGACCATTCACTCTATTATGGCCATAATGAACTCGAGGAACGGAGATAGAATCTATCACGTCGGAGGGGAAAGGGGACTCTCCTGTACCTCTCGACTCACCCTCTCAACCCTCTCCAACCTAGCTTTGTCTAACGCTCGTGGTGTGTCAATCACTCACAAGGTTACCAACAAGAACTCTCAACCCTAGTTTCACTCTAGGGGAAATGTTCATACAATTAAGAATTCAAGGTTGGAACTCACAATAAACATCAATTTATTGAAAGCATAATAAAGAAGTTCAAAGAAATGAATACATCCTAGGGTTCACAATCACCTAAGTAGCCACTAGGGGTTTAGCTCTCCATGGAGCTAAGTACAATCAAAGAAATTGAATGTAAAAGCAATGAATCCATAAAGAAACCAACTCGATGGTCGTGTCGATGGTCTTGTGGAAAGTCCTCTACTCGTCGTCCAAGGATTCCTTCGTCCGGTATAGGATACGCCTCGATCGAAGCTCCCCTACCAACATTCTTCCTAATGGAATCACGATGTCGGAGCCGTAGAACCTCTCCAAAACCTTGGCCAATACCCCTCAAAACCCCTAGCGAAGCCTTCTCTCAAGTTGGGGAAAAAGATGGAGAAAAGAATACCAAAATCGGAGTCGAATCGGCTTTTAAATAGGGTCGAATCGGGCGACTCCACCAGGCGCTATACAGACACGCCGATGAGGAATTTCCACACGGCCGTGGATAATTTCCACATGCCCGTGTGGATTCTCTGCTTTCGCGATTTTTTTCGGTCGGGTCGTGAACAAGAATCGCTACATTGATTTCTACAAGACTGCCATGAGACTTTCTACCGTAAATACTCCCGAATCCACTTTTTCATCGAGGTAACATAAACGGGCACACGCTTTATGCTCGTGGATCGCTTTGCTTCTTCAATGACGGATAAGATGATGGAGATCTTGTTCTATGTCCATAAGTCGGAATGCTTGAGTGTGACTGCCCTTGTGCCCCTCCAAATGGTTGTGTAAACTCAAATATGGGGAGGTTGGCACACACTCTAGCATCTCGGACCCGACTTATATCTTCGCGTTTGAACTTTAGCAAGATTTCGTCCAAAATCGGTGCATTGTGATCCACATTGGCTTCTTTCCTTCATAATTGGTTTCACAACCCTACATGCACGAAAGTAACATAAAAACACACATATTAGTGTAAAAACCCGAGGAAAGTAATGCTCAACATAATGAAATAATGCTTCGCATTCATATCGCACAAGCACTTATCACCCCTACTGCAGTGGCGTACTAAAGTCCCTGTCACCATAAAAAATCCAATTGCCACGATGCAATTCTTCCCAATTCCAACTTGAGGAATCAAGCATATTGCATTTGCATGTAAATACATATACATGTAAACATGGTTTTTCAAGGATAAATACTTATAGGTATACTAGAATCAATTTGCCGAATAACTTATTGCTCTAAATATCTATATATATCTATCGAATGAAATCTGATCCATCATCAAATTTATGTTATAAAACACATAAAATAAAATACTCTAATACTCTTATTAAATCTATGTAATTAACAAGTAAACCATTCACAAAAAAAGACGTCTCGCAACAAGGAGTCCATAACCAGGACAAAAAATCAATATCCAAAATAACTGCCATTTCCCCACAGAAATGATAAACACAAGCGTGTCCAAAGATTTTAACATAAATCAACGCACAACTTTCAAATCAAGTAACAATTCGAAAATCCTCTCCTTTGAGCAATAATGCTTTCTAAGTATGAAGCATACGCAAATAACTCATTTCAAATCCAATAAAATCTCAATGGCAGAATAAGAACCAATAAAACTTTACATGAAGCAATATAGAATAATCATAGGCATTCTCTTAGAAGACTTGTGCATAATTTAATTGTCAAAACCAGATATACTCATACAATTGCTAAAGCATAGAGAACTACAAATAAATATAAGTAACCTTTAACAATATAAAACATTAAATAATATAAAATGGAATAATTAAACAATTATCTCCAAATAGTAGCCATTATATAATTATTTCAAAATAGTATCAATTAACCAATTATCCAAAATAATAGCCACTACCAACTCACCTGGTTTCCCTTTGTTTTCTAGCTAGACCTGAAACTCCCTCCAAAGCCTGAACAACACCTAACAAGAGAACGAAATAAAAGTAAATGAAATGCAACCTATTGACAGAATTAACCCAAAAGAAAATACAAGAAATAAATAACTGACTCTCTGTAATTGGGCCCGCTCACTCCAACCGGTTGAAATCCGACCTTGTATAATCAAATCGGTCTCCAATTGCGCTCAAACCAACTCAATTTAGGCTAAACCATCCTCAACCAACTTGAACCAATCTCAATTCCAATGAACCAAGTTCAATTGTTATACAAAGTCTTTTGAACCAGCTTGGTTCAACTGAACCTAATTCTCCTTGAATTAGTTCACCGCAAAGTCATTAACCCAAAATCTCAACCAAGGCCAAATCAACCTCAACCAACTTAACCTAGCCAAAACAATTCAAGCCCAACCACAATTCATCTTGATTTGATCAAACCTAAACCAAATTAATTCAATTAAACCCAATCACAGCAATTCTCATCCAACCCATCTTCAAATTCAACCAAATCAATTAAACCAACCACTTAATTCCCAACCAATTTAACTTGATTTAATCAAACCAACTCAACCAAACCAATTTAACTCAACCAACACATTCCCAACCATTATAATCACCATCTTAATAATTATCATCAACTTAACCACCATCATCATCATCAATTTAATCACGAAAAAAAAAATCCTAATCTCAGTACTACAATAACTCTACAGTAAAAATTTAGAATTCATCCTCCATTCCATACAGAAATCCATCTCCAATACAAATATTTTTCACATAAAATCATCTAATATCCATTCTTCATCCTGTCCATCAACCTTTCTTCCAAACCTTCATCTTCTTCATCAACTAACCACACATACAAACATCTTCTTCTTCGTCAACCATCTTCTCTTTCATGAACCAACAACACCAACAAACATCTTCTTCTCCATCAACCAACCACACATAAAACATACAAACCTACGCCCATGCATCCCAAAACAAAATTATTTAAAACCCTTACCAATCAAACACAAAGTTCCTTCTTCTCTCAAACCTCCAAGCTCCTTCTTCTTCTTCTTTTCCTTCTTCTCTCTGGATACTGTAGCGGCCATAAAGAAGAAGAAGAAGAAAAGCCACAAAAATTAGAAGATTCCAACCTTATCTCTTTATTTAAAAGTTTGCCAAAATTTACAGACAGCACCTAAAAATAAAATTTCTTATAAAAATGTCCCTAAAAAGTCACCAATGATCCCTATAACATAAAAATAATATTTCAAAAAGGTCCTCACAAACTGTCCAACGGTTCCTAGATTATAACACAGTAATACAAAAAATGTCCCTGCCGCCTTCCCTTCTAGTCTTTGGTTTCCAAAAACATTTCATGTCAATCCTTTTTCATTAGTCATGAATTAAAAATCTTCTAGAAATTTTGACAAGGTCCCCTTGCGTATATCCTGCAAGTGCACGGGTTTGTCGAAGTAATAATCCCGGATGAGCGGGTATCGTATCCACAAGGAGTAGGGAATAAAAACACTTAATTCGCTTTTTAGCTATATGAAAGATGAATAGTGATATATGTGACAATGATTCAATTCTCAAAAGTAAAAACAACAAGTAAGAGAGCACAAGTAAAGGAGAGGGTAAGACAATCGATAAAGATGGGGTTGCCGGATATTGCACCACCTAGGACAATTGTTTCAAGTGCAAGAACCCTCTATTATGCTTCCAAATTAATGCAATAGTGAGTCATGGAAATCCTTAATTACATAGTCCCAAATCTAAGGTCAACCATGCCTAACTCTATACATGTCCCGGATGAGAGATTGGATAACCTCTCAACCTCACACTCGCATAGAATTGCAATGAGCTCTAAGGATTCCAAGTGATAAATCTCTTCCTAATTATAGACCTAACCCTTTGGTCCAGGTGGAAGGTCCTTAACCACAAGATACTAAGATCACTTCTATGCTTCACTTCATTGCACTCGCAACTAAGCCCCAGCGGAAGGTCATCCCTTAGACCATTCACTCTATTATGGCCACAAAGAACTCGAGGAACGGAGGTAGAATCTAACACATCGGAGGGAAAGGGGACGCTCTTGTACCTCTCGACTCACCCTCTCAACCCTCTCCAACCTAGCTTTGTCTAACACTCGTGGTGTGTCACTCACTCACAAGGTTACCAACAAGAACTCTCAAACCTAGTGTCACTCTAGGGGAGTATTCAAACAATCAAGCATTCAAGGTTGGAACTCACAATAAACATCAATTAATTGAAAGCATAATAAAGAGATTCAATAAAATGAATACATCCTAGGGTTCACAAATACCCAAGTACTCACTAGGGATTTAGCTCTCCATGGAGCTAATTACAATCAAAGAAATAGAATGTAAACGCAATGAATCCATAGAAACCCCCCTCGATAGTCGTGTTGATGGTCTTATGGAGAGTCCTCTACTCGTCGCAAAGGGTCCTTTGTCCGGCCTAGGATACACCTCGCCGGATCGGTGCCGACGAAAGCTCTCCCAATAACCTTCTTCCAAACAACGCGCGATGTCGGAGCCGTAGAACCTCTCCAAAATCCTAGCCAATACCCCTTAAAACCCTAGCCGAAGCCCTCTCTCAAGTTGGGGAAAAGATCGAGAAAAGAATGCTGAAATCGAGGCTGAATCGGCTTTAAATAGGGCTGGAATCGGGGATCCACACGCCCCTGTGGATTTTTCACACGGGAGTGTGGAAATTCCACACGCCCGTATGGGTTCTCTGTTCTGCAGTTTTCGCGGTCGGCTGTGAACAGTGCTTCTACAGTACTTTGCTACAGTATTGCTATAGTGCTTTACTACAGTATCCGCCTGAAATACTTCCCGAATCCATACTTTCATCGAGGTAACGCAAACGGGTAAAAGTTCACGACGTGGATCGCTTTGCTTCTTCAATGACGGATAAGTTGATGGAGATCTTGTTCTATGTGCATAAGTCGGAATGATTGAGTATGACTTGCCCTTGTGCCCCTCCAAATGATTGTACTAACTCAAATACGAGGAGGTTGGCACACATTCTAGCATCTCACACCCGACCTATGTCTTCGCGTTTGAACCTTAGCAAGATTTCCTCCAAAATCAGTGCATTATGATCCACATTGGCTTTTTTACTTCATAATCTGCCTCACAACCCTACCTGCATAAAAGTAACATAAAAAACACACATATTAGTGTAAAAACTTGAGAAAGGTAATGCTTAACATAAGGAAAGAATGCTTCGCATTCATATCGCACAAGCACTTATCAAATTTCCACACTTAGGTCCTTGTTCTTTCCACTTGGGGTTTTTCAAAAAAATTGCTCTGCAGAAAAATCTTATTGCAACTATGATAATACCTTGAATATAATTTCCTACAAGTATCCAAAGGTTCAAGGTATTACACAATGAGTCATGGACATCCTAATATACACGGTCCCAAACTTAACGTCAACCGTGACTAACTCTATACTATGCCCGGCGGAGAAATCGATCAGTCTCAACACCTCACACTCTGCAAAGTTGCAAGAAGCTCTAGGGATTCCAAGTGGTAAACCCTAGTCACAATTAAGCCACAGATACTCAAGTTCACTTCAACGCTTCACTCTGTCGCTCGTGCAACTAAACCCCAGCGGAGTTCATCCTTTAGAACTTTACTCTATTGTGACCGCAAAGAACTCTAGGAAATAAAGGTAGGATAAATCACATCAGAAGAGAAAGGGGACGCTCCGATATCTCTCGACTCACCCTCTCGACCCTCTCCAATCTATCTTTTCTAGCCTTCATGGTGTGTCACTCATCCACAAAGACTACCAAGATGGACTCTCAACCCTAGTATCACTATAAGGGAGAAATCATTCAACAAGCATTCAAGATTGGAACTCAACTAAAACATCAATTAAGGAAAGGATAAAAAATGGTTAATGAAATAAATATATCCTAGGGTTCACAAATCCACGCACCCACTAGGGGTTTAGCTCTCCATAGAGCAAGATATAATCAATAGTAAAATCGAAAGTAATAACAAGTATTCCATAGGAAAACCTCATCTGCAGTCGTGTCGATAGTCTTATAGAGTAACATCGTCCTCTCCAAAGGTCCCCTCGTCAAGCTTAGGGCACACCTCACCAGATCGGTGCCGACGAAAGCTCCCCAAATAGCTATCTTCCAAGAGAAACATGGTGTCAAAGCCATAGAACCACTCCAAAGGCCTTGCTAATACATCTCTAAACCCTAGCTGCAAGCCTCTCAAAAGATGGAGAAAAGATGGAAAGAAGGATCCTCAAATCAGGCTGAATCATGGCTTTAAATAGGCTAGAATCGGGCATCCACACGGCCGTGTGAATGTTCCACACGCCCCTATGGAAATTCCACACGGGCATGTGGATTCTCTGGAATTCTGATTTTCTACGAGGTGTGAACAGTAACTATTACACTAATTGCTACAATGATTTACTATAGCAACCTGCTACAATACCGGCCAAAAATACTCCCGATTCACACTTTTCATATAGGCAACATTAACAGGCACACGTTTATGCCGTAGATCACGTCGCTTCTTTAATGAAAAACCTCATTAGTGAAGATCTTGATATCATTGCACAAGTCAGGATTCGCAAATGTGACTGCCTTCGTGCCCCTCCAACTCATTATAATTGCTTAAATACATGGAGGTTGGCACACATTCTCGTATCTTTGAGCCCAACTTGTGTCTTCGCATTTGTTCTTTTCAAGATTTTATTAAATACTGCATTCACGATCTACATTGGCTTCTTTCTTATATATTTTGCTCCACAACCCTACATGCAAAAAAGTAACACAAATACACATGTATTAGCGCTAAAACCTGATAAAAGTAATACTCAATGCAAGAAAAGAATACTTCATATTACTAATACACAAACACTTTTCAGGAAACAAAAGTAGATCGTGGATGCAATTTTTGATGAAGTCTTGGATTGAACAAATGTGAAGTCAGAAGTTGTGTTTAAAGATATGTGAGTGTGTGCCAGCCTCCATTGTGATCGAGCAAACATACAAATTGGAGGGGCACAAACGCAGTCACACTCATGTGTTCCAACTTGTACAATTCTAGCAAGATCTTCGTCAATGTGGCTTGTATTGAAGACGCAACATGATTTACCACATGGATGTGTGCCCATTCATGTGGCCTCGATGAAAAGTGTGGATTCAGGAGTATTTTAGTGAAGTACTGTATTAGGTCACTATAATAGTTATTGTAGCAAATCACTGTAGTAGTGACTATTTAGAAATCACAAAAAAATAGATTATTTGAAATTCACATGGGCGTGTAGAAATTTCACACGCCCGTGTGGATGCCCGATTACATCCCCTATAAAAGCCACGATTTCAGACGTTTTAAGGGATCCTTTTCACATCTTTTCCCCATCTTTGGAGGTGCTCACGACTAGGGTTTGGAGAGGCTTTGGCTAGGTCTTTGGAGTGGTTCTATAGTATTCGACATCGCGTTCCTTCAGAAGATAATTATTGGGGAAGCTTTCGTCAGCATCCATTCGTCGAGGTGTGACTTAGGCTTGACGAGGGAACCCTTGGAGAAGATAAGGAAACTCCACAAGACCATCGACATAGACTACGAGGGGGCTTCTCTTATGGATTGCATGTTTCTACATTCCATTTTATTGTTGATTGTATCTTGCTCCATGGAGAGCTAAACCCCTAGTGGGTGCTTGGACTTGTAAACCTTATGATGATTTTGTTTCATTGATCTTTCATTATGTTTCTTTAATTGATGTTTTTAATTGAGTTCCAATCTTGAGTGCTTGTTGAATTGATTTTCCCATAGAATGACACTAGGGTTGAGAATCTATCTTGGTAATCCTTATAGATGAGTGACACACCTTGAGGATTAGCTAAAGCTAGGTTGGAGAGGATCGAGAGTGTGAGTCGAGAGGTAGCGGAACATCCCCTTTCTCTTTCGATGTGATTTATCATATTTCCATGTTCCATGAGTTTTTTACAGTCACAATAGAGTGAAGTCCTAAGAGACAAACTCTACTGGGGCTTAGTTGTGTGAACAATAGAGTGAAGTGTTGAAGTAATCCTTAGTGTTGGGGCTTAAATGTGACCAGGGGTCTTTTGCCTAGACCAAAGGGTTAGATCTATATTAGGTAATAGGGTTTATCAGTTGGAATCCCCAAATCTTCATGTAACCCCACACAGCGTGAGGGGTCGAGAGTATCCCTTTCTGTCGGGGTATAGTATGAGGGTTAGTCACGGTTAACTTTAGGTTTGGGACAATGTGTCTTAGGATTTCCAGGACTCATTAGACATCAGTTAGGAGACATAATGATTGGTCTTGCACTTGAAACAATAGTCCTAGGGTGAGCATTGTCCGGGTGCCCCATTTTCTATCGATTGCCTATCCTATTATTCTATTACGTCTCTTTCTTCTTTACTTTATTTCTATTTGTATTGATATTTTTCACATCACTCTTAAATCATATTCATTATAGCTAAATAGCAATACTTGTGTTTCTGAGCACTATTCCCTGTAGATACCACTAGCAACTCATTAGGGTAATTTATTACTTCGATAACCCATGCACTTGCGGTACGCACTCACAAGAGATGTGTCATCATACATTGAAGATAATTCTTTCTGCACATTTACGCCATGGGAAGGTTCAACCATAGCAAATGAGAATAACACTTGTAGCACGATGTTCATAGATTACATGAATTATGAAAGAATGCCACCAAAAGTTGAGGTTGGTATCCCAACTGACCTACCCACACTGAAAATGGAGGAACTGCTGGCACCTTATTTAGATAAGATGGTTGAACTAAGAAGAGATTAAGGAGAAAAGATTGGGTATGTTCTGTAGCATGTGTATGGCATAGATGACAGTTCAGATGAAAGTTCAGTATCCACATAAGAGGAAGACTCAGAACAGTATGATAAGCCAACAAATTAGAGTTTGATACCCTTAACAGAAGAAGCACCTGAATTAGCGCTAAAAATGTTGCTTGAACACCTTGAATATACCTTTCTTGGGGAAGGAACACAGCTTCCAGTTATCATTGCTTCGAATCTGACAGTTGAGCAAAAGAAAGACTTGGTGAATGTCTTAAAAAAAGAACAAGAAAGCAATTGCTTGGAAAATAGATGACATTAAGGGGATAAATCCTACATTTTGCACTCAGAAAATTCTGATGGAGGATGAACATAAACCTTCAGCCTTGCCTCAAAGAAGACTCAATCCAAATATAAAATAAGTGGTAAGAGCTGAAATCATCAAGCTTCTCGATGCAGGTATTATCTATCCAATATTTGACAGTGAATGGGTGAGCCCAGTGCAAGTGGTTACTGAAAAGAGGGAATAACTGTGATCACCAATGAGAAAAATGAGTTAATTCCAACCCGAATGATCACTGGGTGGCATGTCTGCATTGATTACAGAAAATTGAATGATGCTCCTCGGAAGGATCATTTCCCGCTACCATTCATTAACTAGATGCTTGAGCGACTAGCGGGTACTCCTACTATTATTTCTTGCATGGCTTTTCTGGGTATTTCCAAATCCCTATTGCATCGAAAGATCAGGAAAATACCACATTCACATGTCCATTTGGTACATTTGGTTATCGCCGCATGCCCTTCGGGCTATGCAATGTCCCTACCACTTTTCAGAGATGCATGATGGTAATTTTTGAGGACATGACTGAAGACTTTATGGAGGTGTTCATGGATGATTTTTCTATCTTTGGTGATTCATTTAAGTTATGCCTCAAAAATATATAATGTGTTCTCATCCAGTGTGAGGAAAACTAACCTTGTGCTAAGTTGGGAGAAATGCCATTTAATGGTCCAAGAAGTGATAGTCTTGGGTTACAAAATCTCAAAAGAAGGAATTAAGGTAGACAAAGCAAGATCTCCATCATAGAAAAGCTACCTCCTCCAACTTCAGTGAAAGCCATTAGAAGTTTTCTGGAAAATGCAGGTTTCTATAGAAGATTCATCAAGGATTTCTCCAAAATTGCTAGAACCTTGACAAAGTTGTTGGAAAAAGATGTTTCATTTGAGTTTGACAATGATTGCATGGGAGTTTTTATTACACTTAAGGAGAAGCTAGTCCAAGCACCCATAATCGTAACTCCAGATTGGGACTCTCCACTTGAACTGATGTGTGATGCACACAATTTTGCAGTGGGTGTAGTCTTTGGGCAGTGATGAGACAAACATTTCCATACCATATATTATGCAAGCAAAATTTTGACGGGAGCCCAGGAGAATTACACTACAATTGAGAAGGAACTACTTGTCATAGTGTTCGCTTTTGATAAATTCTAATCTTATCTAGTTATCTCCAAGGTGGTGGTTTATACTAATCATTCAGCCTTGCCATACTTGCTTAGCAAGTCGGATGGTAAGCCGCGATTGATTAGATGGGTTTTGTTGATTCAGGAGTTTGATCTTGAGATCAAGGACACGAGAGAGATGGAGAACCTTGCAGCGGATCATTTATCCCATTTGGAGAATCCTAATCTCAAAGATTTGAGAGAGAAAGACATCAATGATTTATTTCCTGAAGAGCACTTGTACATTATACAAGTAGTGGAAGGGAAAAAGCCACCATGGTTTGCTAATTTAGCTAACGACTTGGTTGGAGATGTCATCCCAAAATGGTTCACGCATTAACAACGGAAGAAATTCTTGTTGAACCTCAAGCACTACATGTGGGAAGACCATTACCTATTCAGAATTTGTTCAGATCAGGTTGGTTGAAGATGTGTATCACAGACGGAGGGTCTAAGTATCTTGAAACACTATCATTCAGGACCAACTAGGGGCCATTACAATACAATCTGAACTACAAAGAAGATTCTTGATTCAGGTTTACATTGGCCGTCATTATTTCAAGACACCCAAAAGTTCATACAATCATGTGATAGATGTCAGAGGGTAGGAAACATTTCTTGTCGGGATGAGATGCCCCAGAAATGGAATCAAGCTTGTGAAGTCTTTAATGTGTGGGGTATTGATTTTATGGGGCCCCAGAATTTGCAAACATTTTTTGGTTGCAAATTCATCCCCATGGTAGTAGATTATGTATCTAAATGGGTGGAAGCTTAAGTCTTACTAAGCAGTGATGCAAGGCTGGTTGTAAAATTCTTAAGAAAATTATTCTCTAGAATTGGGACACACCGGGCAATCATTAGTGATCGAGGCACTCACTTTTGTAATGCTCAGTTTGCAAAAATTCTGAAGCGTTATGATGTCTACCACAAAGTAGCCACACCATATCACCCACAAACTAGTGAGTAAGTGGAATTGTCCAACAGAGATTTAAAACAAATTTTGGGGATAATGGTTACTCAAAACAGAAGAGATTGGGCAGAGCACTTGGATGACAATCTCTGGGTATACAGAACTGCATACAAGACTCCTATAGAAACTGTTCCATATAGGCTAGTCTATGGAAAAGCCTGCCACTTACCTGTTGAATTTTAACACAAAGCTTATTGGCCTATTAAATTTCTGAATCTTAATTTTACTCTTGTAGGTACTAAGAGGAAGCTCCAACTAAATGAATTGGATGAATGTTGTTCCATTGCATATAAGAATTTGAAACTCTACAAGGAAAGAATGAAGGAATACCACGACAGACATTTCAAACAACCTAAACAATTTCAAGAAGGAGATCAAGTATTGCTATTCAAATCCAGGTTGAAATTATTCCCAGGGAAGCTCAAATCATGATGGTCGGGTCCATGCACGATAACTCAAGTTTTTCACATGAGAAGTAGAGGTAACCCACCATGAAAAAGGTACTATTAATGCTGTCTAAATTTGAATATAAATTATAGTAAATATCCTCTGTTTTCTTTTAATAATGTCTCCTTTTTTTTTTAACCAAAACACTATTCCTCTATTTTTTTCTTTTGAATATCTCATATTTTTAAATCAAAACCCTAATTCAATCTTTTATTTTCGGAATGTCTGCTATTTATGAATCAAAACCCTAATTCTATATTTTATTTTTTGAATGTCTCATATTATTCAGTCAGAAACATAATCCTATGTTCTCTTTTAGAAATGGCTCCTATTTTTTAATCAAAACCCTATTCTTACGTTTTCTTTTTGAATCAAAACACCAATCATATGTTTTCTTTTCGTAATGTCTAATATTTTTAAATCAAAAGTTCTAATCCTATGTTTTCTTTTCTTTATGACACCTATTTTTTATTCAAAACCCTATTCCAATGTTTTCTTTTTGGAATGTCTCACATTTTTCAATCAAAAACCTAATCCTATGCTTTCTTTTCAGAATGCGTCCTATTTTTAAATCAGGACATTAATTTTATATGTTTTTTTTTTCCGGAATGTCTGCTATTCTTGAATCATAATAATAACAATATGTTTTCTTTTTGTAATGTTTCATATTTTTTAATCAAAACCATCATCCTAAGGTTATTTTTGGAATGCCTACTATTTTTTAATCAAAACCAAAATATTACATTTTCTTTTGGGAATGTTAGCTATTTTTTAATCAAAATAATAATCCTATGTTTTTCTTTTGGTAATGGCTAATATTTTTCAAACAAAACCCTAATCCTAATTTTTCTTTTCAGAATGGATCCTATTTTTGAATAAAAACACAAATGCTATGTTTAATTTTGGGAATGTATGTTATTTTTTAACCATAACCGAAATCCTATGTTTTCTTTCGGAATTGTCCCGTATTTTTTGGTTTTTAATCAAAATCCTAGAACTATGTGTTCTTTTCGAAATGACTTATATTTTTTAATTAAAACCCTAATCTTATTTTTTTCTTTTTGAAATGCCTCATATTTTTGAATGAAAACCTTAATCGTATGTTCTCTTCTCAGAATATGTACTACTTTTGTATCAAAACCATAATCCTATGTTTTCTTATACTAATATCTCATATTTTTTATTCAAAACCCTAATATTATATTTTTCTTATAGTAATGGCTCATATTTTTCAATCAAAACCCCAATCCTATGTTTTCTTTTCGAAACGTCTACTATATTTGAATCAAAACCCTAATCATATATTTTATTTTCTGAATGTCACCTATCTTTCAATCAAAACATGGGTCCTATGTTTTATTTTTGTAATGACTATTATTTTTGATTAAAAATAATAATCCAATATTTTCTTTTAGGAATGTCTACTATCTTTCAATCAAAACATGGGTCCTATGTTTTATTTTTGTAATGTCTATTATTTTTTAATAAAAACCCTAATCCTATGTTTTCTTTTTAGAATGCCTCATATTTCGAATCAAAACTATAATCTTATGTTTTCTTTTAGGATTCGGTTTTTGATTAAAAGAAAGGAGACATTCCGAAAAGAAAGCATAGGATTAGAATTTTGATTCAAATTTTGTGTGTTTTCCAAAAAAAAAAACATAGGACTAAGATTTTTGATTCAAAAATAGCATACATTCCCAAAACAAAATATAGAATTAGGGTTTTGATTAAAAAAAAAATATAAGACATTCCAAAAAGAAAACAAAGGAATATGGTTTTTATTCAAAACTGGAAAACATGACACATTCTGAAAAAGTAAACATAGGATTACGATTTTAGTAATGTGTCCTATTTTGAAAGGAAAACATTGGATTAGGTTTTTGATTGAAAAATAGAAGATATTCGTATAAGAGAACATAAGATTATGGTTTTGATTCAAAAATAGGAAAAAATCCAAAAAGAAAACAGAGGATTTGTGTTTTGATTAAAAAATAGGAGGCATTACAAAAAGAAAACATAGGACAAGAGTTTTGATTCAATACAAAAAAATAGGAGACATTCCATCGAAAACATAAGATTAGAGTTTTGATTGAAAAATGTGAGACATTTTGAAAAGAAAACATGCGATAATTGTTTTGATTAAAATCTGAAAAATAAGAGATATTAAAAAAAGAAAACTTAGGATTATAGCTTTAATTAAAAAATGGGAGACATTGCGAAAAGAAAACATTGGATTAAGGTCTTGATTATAAAGTAAGAGACATTCTGAAAAGCAAACATAGAATTACAGTTTTAATTGACAAATGAAAAAATAGGAGATGTTCCAAAAGTAAGACAAAGGATTGGAGTTTTGATTCAAAACAGAAAAATAGGAGACATTACGAAAAAAAATCATAGAATTTGGGTTTTGATTAAAACATAGGAGACATTCCAAAAAGAAAATATATTATTAGGATTTTTAGAATGTCTCCTATGTTTTAATCAAAACCCAAATCGTAATAATTAGGGTTTGGATTCTAAAAATGTAGACTTTCCTAAAACAAAACGATAGGATTCGTGTTTTGATTCAAAAAATGAGAAATTCTTGAAAATAAACAAAGGATTGGAGTTTTGATTAAAAACTAAAAAACAGGACACATTCCGATAAGAAAACATAGGATTAGGGTTTTGTTTCCAAAATAGCAGATAATCCGAAAAGAAAAGAATGGATTAGGTATTTGATTGAAAAATAGGAGACATTTAGAAATAAAAACACAGGTTACACTTTTGATTCAAAACTGATAAATAGGAGACATTAAGAAAAGAAAACATAGGATTTGGGTTTTGTTTCGAAATTAGGAGATATTCTGAAAAGAAAACATAGGATTAGTGTTTTGATTCAATTATAGTAGGCATCCTAAAAAATACATAGGATTGGATTTTTGATTAAAAATAGCAGACATTTCCAAAAGAAAACATAAGAATAGGGTTTTGATTAAAAAATAGGAGGCATTCCAAAAAAAACAAAAGATTAGGACTTTTATTCAAAAATAGTAGGCATTACGAAAAGAAAACATAGAATTAGTCTTTTGATTAAAAATTAGTAGAGATTTCCAAAACAAAACATGGGATTAGGGATTTGTTTAGAAAAAATGAGAGATTGCGAAAAAAAAAGGATTATAGTTTTGATTCAAAACCAAAAACTGGACACATTCCGAAAAAGGAAACATAGGTTTAGGTATTTTTAGTAGTCTGTCCTATCTCTAAAAGAAAACAGCGGACTAGAGTTTTGATTGAAAAATAGGAGATATTACAATTAGACAACATAAATTAGTGTTTTGATTAAAAAAATAGGAGGCATTACAAAAAGAAAACATAAGATAAGGATTTTGATTTTGATTCAAAAGTAAGAGGCATTAAGAAAAGAAAATATAGGATTAGGGTTTTGATTCAATATCGAAAAATATGAGTCATTCCGAAAAAAAACATAGGATTAGACTTTTGATTGAAAAATATGAGACATTTCGAAAAAAAAAATATACGATAATGGTTTTGATTCAAATCTTAAAAATAAGAGACAGTAAGAAAAGATAACATAGGATTATAACTTTGATAAAAAATATGAGACACTGCGAATAGAAAACATTGGATTAAGGTTTTGATTAAAAAATAGGAGACATTATAAAATAAATAAAATTAGGGTTTTGATTCAAAAAAAGCAAACATTCTCAAAAGAAAACATATTATTATGTTTTTTATTCAAAACAAAAAAAATAAACATTCCTACAAGAAAACATAAGAGTAACATTTTGATTCAAAACCAAAAAATAGTAAACATTCCAAAAAGAAACATAGCATTAGATTTTTTATTTAAAACTATAAGATATTCTGAGAAGAAATAATAGGAGTAGGTTTTCGATTGAATACCGAAATTTAGTGGACATTCCGAAAAGAAAAATAGCGGACTTTCCGAAACAAAAGACATATGATTTTGGTTTTGATTGAAAATATGAGATATAACGAAAAGAAAATATAGGATTATTGCTTCGATTCAAAAATAGCAGACATAGCAAAATGAAAACATAAGATTAGGGTTTTGATAAAAAAATATGAGACATTATGAAAAGAAAACATATGATTATTGTTATGATTAAAAAATAGCAGCCATTCCTAAAAGAAAACATAATATTTGTGTTTTGATTCAAAAATAAATGTCATTTTTAAAATAAAACATAAGATTATGATTTTTATTCATAAATAGGAGGCATTCAGAAAAAAAACATAGGATTATGGATTTGATTAAAAATTAGTAGAGATTTCCAAAACAAGCTATATGATTAGGGTTTTGATTAAAAAAAAAATGAGACATTCCGAAAAGAAAACAATGAACTAGGGTTTTGATTTAAAATTGAAAAATAGGACACATTCCAAGAAGAAAACATAGGATTATTGTTTTTTATTTCTAAAATAGTAGACATTCGGAACTAAAAAGAAATGATTACGTTTTTGATTGAAGAGTATGAGAAATTCTTAAAAGAAAACATAGGTTAGTGTTTTGATTCAAAACTAATAAATAGGAGACATTAAGAAAAGAAAACATAAGATTTGAGTTTCGATTGAATAAAAATAGGTGACATTACTATAAGAAAACATAGGATTAGGGCATCGAATAAAAAAAAGAGATATTATTATAAGAAAATATAGGATTACGGTTTTGATTTAAAAATAATGGACATTACAAAAAGAAAACATAAGATTAGGTTTTTGATTGAAAAACTTGTGACATTTCAAAAACAAAGCATATGATTAGGGTTTTGATTAAAAAATAGGAGACATTACTATAAAAAAATATAAGATTAGGGTTTTGAATATGGGATTAGGGTTTGATTTAAAAAGCTGAAAAATATGGGACATTTTCAAAGG